>NC_054381.1:45833768-45856268 GCF_017654675.1 Xenopus laevis
ATCACATCAACAGCAGGTGGCTGGGAGTTGTAATTTAACAACAGATTAAGGGAATATATCAGACATACCTGACAAACATCTTGCTAACTAATTTACTGCACGTACCTGTCATTCACAAAAAAAAAATAAAAAAATACCATAATTAGCCATTATTTCTTTTTACAGGAAACATAACATGCTGAGGGTACTTATCTAGGTGGATGTTTAAAAGCATGGCTAGGCATAATGTGACTACAGCTTTTGTAGAACTACAGTTCACAGAATGCTTCTTTCCCTTGCCAGTTGGAAATTTGTACGATGTAGTTTATTTACAGAACATAATGTAAAGACAGATGTTTAGACTACTGTGAATTGAAGGGATACTGTCATGGGAAAAATCCAAAATGAATCAGTTAATAGTGCTGCTCCAGCAGAATTCTGCACTGAAATCCATTTCTCAAAAGAGCAAACAGATTTTTTTATATTCAATTTTGAAATCTGACATGGAGCTAGACATATTGTCAATTTCCCAGCTGCCCCAAGTCATGTGACTTGTGCTCCGATAAAATTCAATCACTCTTTACTGCTGTACTGCAAGTTAGAGTGATATCACCCCCTCCCTTTTTCCCCCCAGCAGCCAAACAAAAGAACAATGGGAAGGTAACCAGATAGCAGCTCCCTAACACAAGATAACAGCTGCCTGGTAGATCTAAGAACAACACTCAATAGTAAAAACCCATGTCTCACTGAGACACATTCAGTTACATTGAGAAGGAAAAACAGCAGCCTGCCAGAAAGCATTTCTCTCATAAAGTACAGGCACAAGTCACATGACTGGGGGCAGCTGGGAAATTGTCAAAAAAATCTGTTTGCTTTTGTGAGAAATGGATTTCAGTGCAGAATTCTGCTGGAGTAGCACTATGAACTGATGCGTTTTGAAAAAAACAGTTTTCCGATGACAGGATCCCTTTAAGGTGCATTTTTCACTCACTGAACATGTATTTGACTGTGTGTGTCAGGTGAGGGTATCCAGGTTCATGCTGTGACAAACTTGGTTTCGCCATGATGATTAAAGGGGCTGTTCATCTATGAATTTACTTTAAATATGATATAGAGAGTGATATTCTGAGACAGTTTGCAATTGGTTTTAATTTTTTATTATTTGGGTTTTTTGAGATATTTAGCTTTTTATTCAGCAGGTCTCCAGTTTGCAATTTCAGCAATGTGGATTGTGTAGGGTACATATTACCCTAGCAACTTGAAGTGGCTGGAATATGAATAGGAGAGATCCCCAATAGGTCCCAAATAGAAAAATGATTAAAAAAAAAAGCAATAACTATAATTTGTAGCCTTAAGGTGGCCATACACGGGCCGATAAAAGCTGCCGACAGACCGTGTCGGCAGCTTATTGGCCCGTGTATGGGGGCCCCCGACGGGCTTCCCCGATCGAGATCTGGCTGAAAGTCGGCCAGATCTCGATCGGATGGGATTAAAAATCCCGTCGGATCGCGGCCGCATCTGTTCGTTGATGCGGTCCCGCGATCCGACCGCCCGTTTGGCGAACGCTAGGATCCGATCGTTGGGCCCTAGGGCCCACGATCGGATCAGCCCGATATTGCCCACCTCAAGGTGGGCATATTGGAGGGAGATCCGCTCGTTTGGCGACATCGCCAAACGAGCGGATCTATCCGTGTATGGCCACCTTTACAGAGCATTCGTTTTTGAGATGGGGTCAGTGACCCCCATTTGAAAGCTGGAAAGGTCAGATGAAAAAGTCAAATGATTAAAAAAACTATAAAAAATAAACAATGAAGAGCAATTCAACAGTTTGACATTCTATAACACACTAAAGGTTAAGATAAGAGGTGAACCACTCCTTTTAGGCATTATAGCATGCCAGAGTATGCTGCAGGGTGAAAGGAGGGCAAAATGTCCATAATGAACTGGGCTGTAGTTCTTACCTTTCATAGGTGTTCTAGTACTTGCTATTTTAATTAGAAGGAAAATGTAAACACATTGGTAAAACCCCTAATTAACACCTAATTAACCTAATTAACTGTAAATAAGCTCGGTAACAAATAACAATTTTGCAGCTCTTAGAAATGTAACTCATAAAAACTTTAGGACTGTGATTTACAGTGTGTGTGTATTCAGGTATACGCAGGATGCTTGCTTTCACTAATTATTACACTGTCCCTGAGCAGCAATACACATGCTGGCTAATACCTTCCTTCCCCCAGTTCTGGTGCTTGTGAGAGTTTCTCAGTGTGAATGTGCTGTTTGTCATTAGTACATAGGATGGGTGTGAGCCTTCACTGTGCACCGGATCTTGCCAGAGGAACTGAGTATTTGGAGCTTGTTGCTACCCCACTGCTGTAACATTCATCTTGTAAAAAGAGGTTGTTAAAAGGCTCAAGGGAACTTGTGAAATGAACAACATTTGGCTTATCATGAAGTGTTTTGTTTTTCTTTTGGTAATTAAAAAAAAAAAAAAAGCCCTTTAACTTCCATAGTAGGTCGCACAATTCAAGTGAATTGCGCAGCAAAAGGAATGCACATGTGGCCATCTGAGAGGAAAAACCTGTATTTTGTCACACTGTTTTGCATTTTCTGCATTATCTGCTCAGACAGTTTTCTAAAACAATGTCACCTCTTGTTTGGCACGATTAGAATCTGGGATCAGCATAACAGGAGTGGATGCACAGCAGAAACCTGGACTAGTGAAGGTTATGAAAGAGCCAGCCATAAACAGAAACCACTCGGTGCAAGATACAGCAGAATTCTTCAGGAATCTCAGCTGTGTTACTGCATAACCGCCCCTAGCAAGACAATAGCTGTAGAATCTAGTGGCCGTTCCATATGCAAACCCATGGATAAATACTTTACATTCCTGCCATCCATGTAATTAAAAACACACCACCCAAATCTCAGAGCGCATTCTTACTGAGTTACTTCCCCAGATCTGTCTATCTATGTCTGTCGATCTATCTATTTATCTATCTATATCTATCTATATACAGTAGAACCCCAATTTTACATTTTTCATGGGACCAGAAAGAAATGGTGTAAAATCCAGGAAAATGTAAAATCAGGGAAATATATCATTCATAATATATAAGTGGGACCACAAAACAACAATGTAAAATGAGGGGAAACTTAAAATTGAGGTTCTCTCTCTCTCTCTCTCTCTCTCTCTCTCTCTCTCTCTCTCTCTCTCTCTCTCTCTCTCTCTCTCTCTCTCTCTTCTCTCTCTCTCTCTCTCTCTCTCTCTCTCTCTCTCTCTCTCTCTCTCTCTCTCTCTCTCTCTCTCTCTCTCTCTCTCTCTCTCTCTCTCTCTATCCCTTTTGCATTTGAAATTGCAAAATAAAGTTAATGTTGTATAAAGGCAGGGGGTTAGTTTCATAACAAATTCTTTACATCCACTACTATACAGTAGGCTTTAGGGCTTATTTACAAATGACTAGGTGCAAGTGCTAGAGTAATAAAAGTTGCTAGTACAGGTATGGGACCTTAGGTTTTTCCAGATCTTTCTGTAATTTGGATCCTCATACCTTAAGTCTACTAGAAAATCATTTAAACATTAAAAAAACCCAATAGGCTGGTTTGGCTTCCAATAAGAATCAATTATATCTTACATAGTAGAAAAAAAGAAACAAGTAAATGAAGCCTATGATTAAGGGAGTTGCTCCCGAAACACGTCAGGGGATGTTGGTCAGTGACCTGTTGGAATAAACCACCTTTATTTGTTTGTTGTCAGGAACAACTGTTTGTGCTTCATACATACAGTATCAGGCGACTCCCAGGGTGTGAGGGGCATTGTGGGCAAAAAAACCTAGCACTTTATGCCTATATATGCATTGCGCACCTTGTATCACATTGTTAAATGAACCCTTTGTTTTTCTAGCTAATGCCCTATAAATTATCCATGCTGGAAACAAGACATGTGGTCTCTGTCCATTACAACCAAGCTACAAAATGTAAACTCATTTTAATCCATAAAACAGGAAGGAAAGTCGCTTGGTAAATAATGTGGCACAGAGACACATTTTTTAGACACATATAAATGTCACAATATAAGGCTGATTAGTAATTAATACAGATTATAGTTAAATGGCAGCACAGAAACCAGCAAAACTATCATCAGAATTTAAAAATTAGCCATGTAGCATCAGTTTATATGAAAGGCCAACCTCATTTTCTGCTTGATAATTTGCGACGAGCCCTAAGCTTAGCTTCTCAACAGCTGCTCAGAGCCCACTGAGCATGTGAGTGTCACAGACACTTTCCGAGACGGTGACCACCTGTGACAAATATGGCATTTTTAACCATATTAATTTTTAGGGTTTATTTCTCCTTTAAGATGGCCATATACTATAAGGCCCACTTATTTGGCAAGGTTGCCAAACTAGTGTATCTTTCCCTGATATGCCCACCTAAAGTGGGAGATATTGGGCTTAATCCGATTGTTGGGCCTAGGTCCAAACCTTCAATTATAACTATGGGTAGAGGTACCAATGCGGGAAAATCAAACATGCCCAGTCGACATCTGGCTGATTTTCGGCCAGATATCGGTTGGGTGGGGCCGTCGAAGGTGCAGATAAGATGCAGAATTGGTTTAAAGGACCTGAATCAGCAGCTTAAACCTGGCCACCTTTAGTGTATTGGATTTCAAAATATTATTTTAAATGATAAATCCAATCCAGAAAATCTGAATTTGATTAAGTGGCTAAAAAAAAAGTTTGCAAATGTTCCCCCTCCCCCACATTTTTTCCGCCTAGGTAGATGCTTCTGCTGCCTACCCTTAGGTCTGCCCCTGCCAAGTATCATGGGCATCTTTATGAACTTACAGGTATGCTTATTTGTCTAAATAATGAATATGAAAGCCACTTCTTATGATCTTGGTCTCATCATTTCTGAAGCTGGGCAGTTATTAGTACACACAGGAGAATGTTGCAATTATGTCCCCTTTTAAAGAATGTTGAAATGACTATTCATGCTCCATTTATTTGGGCACTTTGCTGACTCAACCTTCTCCAAATTAAAGTAATAGCAAGGAATTTCAAAAGCATCTACGACAGATATATAATAATATAACAAACAAGGACTAGAGTAATGAGAGATAGTCGGAAGCAGAGTGCTGGGAGCAGAACAGAGGTATAGGGAGATTATTAATTTTTAAGAGCCTTGAACATGAGTGTTAGTGGTTTGAATTTATTTCATATAGAACAATAATACCTGTTGTTTAAAACTAAGACAGTTAACCTATGGGGTATTCCATAAAAGCATATCTCCCAACAATTTGGAAACAAAAAGACGGATAAAAAAGTTGTTGAATGGTGCACGTTGAAATGTTTTGACCACACCCCCTAATTACCATATTCATTTTACAAAATTTGGCAGGTTATGACAGTTTGAATATATTTCTGTTGGTTTTTTTTTCAATTATTACAGTTTTGCTAATGAAGGTGAATTGCCCTTTAAGCTGTGAGTCTAACTTTTCCCAAGGGACCTGTTATCTTATGTTGTTACAATTACTTATTTAGTTATCTAGAAAATGTTACAAAAGTATCTTATCTTAATGCTGTAGCTGTTCTGGGCTCTCTGCCAAAAGCCAATTACGTTAGAAACGTTATTTCTTTTTCTGCCTGTTCAGTGCAGAATAAAACGGGACTTTCCAGTAAAACGGGACAGTTGGGAGATATGCATAAAAGTAGAAATTTTGTAAGGGAAACTGGGTTCATTGCCAGGATGAAGGGAAAAAGTCCTATTGTTTGAAGCAGTAAAGGATTACCAGTATACAGTATATGTTGGCTTGGGTGCCGGGACCCAAACCTTCAGCTAAGGGGAGCAGCGTTCCATGAAGGTAAGAAAAAGGCTTGCACCTTGGAGTGCAAACCCTTTTTACAGAATTCCTTGCCAGCAAATGCAAATGAGCAGAGGCTGGACATTATCAAAATGCTTTCAAAGGGGAATTATACCCTCTTGATCAGTATGTAATAAATAGGCTTTGTGATATAAAAAATAATATATACAATATATTGTAAAATAAGGATAGTGTAGCTTATTTTAAAAGTGTAAATATTTTGGTAATTAAAACTATAGGCAAAAGCAAAAAAAAAAAAAAAAACAAGCCCTATTTACTGGCGTAATGCATGTATAACAAAATTGTTTGAAGTTCTCCAGGTCTTCTACTATATGATTTTTGCAGTCAGAAGGGCAGAAAATATTAACATCCAGAAATAGAGACTGCTTGAAATGACAATTAAATTTAAAAATAAACCATTAAATATTTTCAAGATTGGAAAGGTGGTAAGAATCACTGAGGAAAAAACGTTAAAAACTTTAAAAACAATGCAGAATGCATTAAACAAGCTACACAACCACTACCCTACTTTGGCTAATGCATTTTAGTAAAAAAATGAAAATGAAGTCAAAGTTGGAAGAAAGGATAATCAAATCAGAGTGAACAAACACTCACACTTAAAGCTATAAAGGGCCATTACGGTTACAAGTACAGTTTGCAACTTGTTCTTTTCCCCACAGTGAGTTGTATTTAAAACCTTATTAAAGGTCCTTGCATCAAAATGCATTCCTTCCAATTTCATATCGTGGTCAACGCTGATCAGTCCTTCCTGCATTTCATTCTGAATCAGGTGCTACTTTGCCTATTGACACAGGGTCACGCCTATGCACCCTGCACCAATAGGTCCATCGCATGTGCAGCTAAAGAATCACACACAGACATCACTCACATGGCAAAAACCAGAAAATATTTCAGGCAGACTTCAAAATAATGCAGCTTAACTAAACTTGATTTGCAATAAAGCGCAGGTGAAGCAATATATCAAATGATAAGATAGATGTAGCAGACTTAATTAGAGCATATGGAGGTCAAAGCATCTGCAAAGAGTAGAAAGGGTATGACTTTGATGCCAAATGCTTCTGTTTAGCCTGCTTCACATGTGATATACTTCTAGGTGGTTATCAAAGGTCGAATTTTAGAGCCTTTTCAGAATTGTGAGCTTTTTAAAACCTCGAATGAACTCACAACTCAAATGGTTTAAATTTGAATGGAAAAAACTTGGATCAGCGAGTTCGGTGTTAACAACCCGAAAACTGAAACTGTTTGAGTTTTTGGTGAAAAAAAACCCTCTAATTGCTTGGGTTTTCGAGTGAAACTCACCGAATAAAACTCAAACATCATGAAGACTATTAACATCTTCAAATGGTTCAAGGGACCTCTGCCGTTGACTTCTTTGTGACCTCAGCAGGTTTTAGATGGTGTGTTTTCAGATTCAAGCTGTTGCCAGGGTTGGATATAATAAATCTCAAAAAATTCAAGTGTTTTTTTTTACCCTTAAAATCGATTTTTGACCAAAAAATAACATTGAAAACTCGAATTTTTTGTGGAAAACCCAACTTGACCTTTGATAAATAACCCTATTAGTGTTCCCTTTTACAGTTGTTCTTGGTATATTTTAAATACATATAAAGAGTGTTGAGCACTGTTTTAAAGTTCATAAATGATACATATGTTTTTTTTTCCTTACATTCTCCTATAAATTATTCAAGTAACAAGAATTTTAATAGCAGTGCTTTGTAGTTTGCCTGGTACTCTCATTATCGGCTGCTGCCTCCTGAAGGGAGCAGCCGAGTACAGAAATGTGCCTGCTGTTTTATTACATATGTTCGGATCACAAAGGTGACTTTCTCTGAGCATATTATTGCTATTTTAGTACTGTGGATACAGACTCTCTCCATCATTTGTGGCTTCTCAATAGAAAGGTGAGGTTCTGCCAGTCTTTGTATCTGATATCAGATTGTCAGATAAGAGGTTTCCAGCAAGGTATATTGTAGATCACCAGTCTCAGTGAGACAACTAACACAATCAATAGTAATGCCCTGGTCACATTTCTTCCAGCTTGCGCCTTAGCAATTTGTTGCTGGAGGGGCCCAGGTTAAAAATGATCAGCATTGAGCAGCGAAAAATATTTTTTTGATGTCAAAATCCCATACCATGGATGTAAAACTACTTTTACTGCTGAAAAACTAATTCCTATTACAGGTATGGGATCTGTTATTTGGTAACCCGTTATCCAGAAAGCTCCACATTACAGAACGACCATCTCCCATAGACTTAATTTTATCTAAATAATCCAAAATTTAAAAAGGATTTCCTTTTTCTCTGTAATAATAAAACAGTAGCTTGTACTTGATCCAGCCTATTGGGTTTAATTAAAGTTCTAGTAGACATATGTTATGAAGATCCAAATTAAGGAAAGATCTGTTATCACGAAAGCCCCAGGTCCTGAGCATTCTGGATAACGGGTCACATACCTATACTATTTCTATCAAGCAAGTTATTATCATTACTGTTCATTTAATAAGCACAGCCTATTTACAACTTCTGTATTTATGTGTATCTGTGTTCCCATGTGAAAGGCAGTTTTAAAATACAATGATCCCTCACTGGAGCTTTTGTTCAACTCTTCTCCTTTCTTGAGTCATGGCAGTTTTGAAAATGTATTGTTTTACTTTGGGGAACACTAAGGGGGTTATTTATCAAAGGTCGAGTTTGTGAGATTTTTTTCTACCTCGAATAAACTTGAATGTTTGCTTATTTATGAGAAAACCCGAATGTAAAAAACTTAATTGAATGCAATCGAGGTGAAGAACTGGAATATTCCAATAGATCGAGTTATCAGCAAAAAAAAAAGCCTTGAATCACTCTAAATGATTACGTTTTTGAGCACAAACCACAAAAAATCCTCAAAAATCACGAAAGGCTAAAAACATCTTCAAAAGTACCCCTGCTATTGATTCTACATGACCTCGGCAGGTTTTAGCTGAAGTATTTTCAGATTCTGGCATTTTGCAGCTTTACATAATAAATCTAGAAAAAAATCGAGTTTTTTTTATCGTGCAAAATTCGAGTTTTTACTGAAACTACCCTCAAAAAACTTAAAACAACTCGACCTTTAATAAATAGCCCCCTTAAGGATAGATTATTACAGTGTGCAACTGATCCACTGGAATAGCAAACTAAAAATAATGAAAGCAGCATCAGCTGAGGTTTGCAGTCTGGATTATGGGGAAATATGCCAACAAACTGTCAGGGCATAAAGGAATAAACAAACCGTGCACAGATTTGAAGAACAAATGTGGCATGTCCCTAACAGGAGTATGAAGATGGATCTAGTAGATTTAAAGGTTAACAAAACATTTTCCTGTAACTATATTTAACCAAATTATTAACCATCTGGAATTCTCTGTAGGGCTTCTACAAGTTGCATTGTTGTAAAGTGAACAGTACATTGTTGTGATGGTTTAAAAAATTTGACCAAACCCTGTTATGTCATAAAATAATGTGAGATGATAACTGATGACCATGTTCAAGGATTCAACATAAGTATGTTCTGTGATGCTGTAAAGGTGGCACTGCTTGCCACTGCCATGAATAGGTCTCAACTGTAGTAGTGAGGTGCAGTAGAGGTTGTTGGCTAAAACATTTTCAGGTTACATTACCTAGTCCAACTTTTCACTGACCTGAAAGACAGTCATATGTAAGCTATTAAAGTCATCAATACCATGGATCTAAGCATATGTATATTTGCCTGATGTGGCCACCTAAGTGGTGGGACAAATTATGATGTCAGTGTCGGACTGGGATGCCAGGGGCCCACCAGAAAACTTTATTACGAGGGCCCACTTTACAAATGTGTTATACCTCCTCTCCTCACTCAACCACTTTATTTTCCTGGTCTCTTATCTCTACATACTATATTCTATTCTTCCATTATTAAGCCTTTTTGTTCCTATAAAGAAATAGGGAATGACCATGAAATAAGCCAAAATGTTAGAAGCAAGAGGCCCACTGACACCTGGACCCACCGGGAATTTTCCTGGTATCCCAGTGGGCCAGTCAGACACTGCATAATGTAGTTGACTGTCCTTTGGGTCAACATTTGGATCACAATTGGGCCAAGGCAGAGCTGAATTGTGCTGATGAATATCTTATTAATCAGTGTTTTTGGTTTATACAGTTGCCAATAGGCGTGTGCTATCACACTCATTACTGTTAATGTTTATTTAATGTGTGTCAACATATTGTGCAGCTCTACTCAATACACGGGGTGAAGCACAAACAATGCTACAAAAGGAAAACCCTGGTGTAAAAGCATTAATATATTCAGGGAACCCATGGTGGAACTACCGAAATTGTAATTGCACCCGGGGTCACACCCACTTGGGGCCCGCCGGAGCGTCAGATTTTCTCCAAATCCACTCGATCTTTGATTGGGTCCTGCTGGATCTTCACAAAATCCAGAACAAAGATTGTATCTGGATAAGAGGTCCTGGCTGCACGTCATGCACCAGTGCCCCCCTCCCAGCAGTAGTAGGGTTGGGGAATACTGGGTATTGCAGGTCTTAAAGGGGTCATTCACTTTTAAATTAACTTTTAGGGGCAAATTCATCAAGGGTCGAATTTCGAGGGGTTAAATCCCTCGAAATTCGACTGGGGAATAGAATCGAATAGAATCGAATAGACAATTCGGGCGAATTTACGCGCTGGCGAATAGTCGAATTGGCGAATATTCGCCAGGCGAATAGGCGCTCGATTGAATATTCGCTCGAAGGATTTTCATTCGATCGAATGCCTTTTTATTCGATCAAAAACTTGGAAAACAAGCCTATGGGACTTTCCCATAGGCTTTTAAAGCAATTCGGTAGGTTTTAGGTGGCGAAGTAGGCAGTCGAAGTATTTTTAAAAGAGACAGTACTTCGACTATCGAATGGGCGAATAGTCGCAGCATTTTTGCGCTCGATCCAGTACTTCGACTATCGAATGGCAAATAGTCGCAGCGTTATTGGATTATAGAAGAAAGGACTTGAACCAAAAAACTGCAATTTACCACAAAACCACACATGAATGCTGGACTCTTTTCATTATACAATTATACTAAAGTTATACTAAAATAATATCTCACTTTAGTAGTACAGGGTGAATTTGATCTTGAATAAAGTAAAGGACTGAATATATATATGATACAGATATTATAGCAAAGGGCTGGGATGTACTGTACTCTATGATTAATGGTCACTGCCATTATCCTCTTATGTTCTGTGAAAGAGAGCTAAGGGTTATTGCTGAGCAGAATTTTTATTGTGATCTTCAGTTTCTGAAAATGACTCAGCGCCACGGCATTCTCACTGGCTCAAGTATATATTGGGTTTCAGTAAATGTTCTCATCTCTTAAATACTGAAAGTTTGTTGCACTGAAGAAGAGTGACATGTTGTTTAATGAATCAGTAACAACTTCTTTTTTGTTAATTCATGATGATCTATTTCAGATGGCTCATGACATCTACATATATTGGAATCCTGTTATCCAGAAAGCTCTGAATTACGGAAAGTCCGTCTCCCATAGACTCTATTTTATCCAAATAATCCACATTTTTAAAAATTATTAGCTTTTTCTCTGTAATAATACAGTAGCAATAATAATAATAAATGTGTAGACGTTCAGAGTATTTTAGTATAACAGTATGGGACCTGTTATCCAGAATGCTTAAGACCCGGGGTTTTCCGGATAAAGGATCTTTCCTTAATTTGGATCTTTATACCTTAAATCTACTAGAAAATCGTGTAAACGTTAAATTAACCTAATAGGCTGGTTTTGCTTCCAATAAGAATTAATTATATCTTAGTTGGGATCAAGTACCGTATATACTCGCGTATAAGCCGAGTTTTTCAGCACCCAAAATGTGCTGAAAAACTCAACCTCGGCTTATACGCGGGTCATACCGTAGATACGCTCCTTCCGCGGCCCCAGCAGGACTGTCTGTGACTGACTGTCACGATCGCCGCCCGGAGTAGGTCCAGGAGCTCCGGGCGGCGCGTCCTTCCCTGCCGGCGTTCGCTCCCAAAATGGCGGCGTATAGCCGAAAAGGAATAAGAGGGAACATTAGGTGGGCCCCCCAGGGCCTCGTCAGCCCAGATCCACTCCTGCGGCTGGCAGAGCTGCTTCTTGCCTTCACTCCTTCCTGACCTCCCCCACTCAATAGCAGCTGTAATACACATGAAGAAGGTAAGCACTGGGGGAGAAGGGGGGACAGAGGGGAATTTGTGGCTGGGGGCCCCGTGCGGGTGGTGGGGAGGTAGTGTGCAGCCTCTGATTCCATAGTTTTCTGTTCCATAGTTTTTGTTACTCCTTTTTCTCAAAATTGTCTACAAACTTCTCAATATGATTTTATCTGTTAAATCATTTCTTTTAAATGTAAAAATGAGCTGACTTTTATGTCTCGATATTCACATTTTGAAATCTGACATGGGGCCCCTAGGCTTATACACGAGTCAATACATTTTTCCAGTTTTCTTAGGTAAATTAGGTACCTCGGCTTATACACGGGTCGGCTTATACACGAGTATATACGGTACATGGTACTATTTTATTATGACAGAGAAAAAGGAAATTGCTTTCAAAAATTTGGATTATTTGGATAAAATGAAGTCTATGGGAGATGTCCTTACTGTAATTTGGAGCTTTCTGGATACCGGGTTTCCAGATAATGGATCCCATACCTATACCTTGTACTTGAACCAAACTAATATATAATTAATCCTTACTGGAGGTAAAACCAGCCTATTGGGTTAAGGTTTGCATGATTTTCTAGTAGACTGAAGGTATCCAAATTACGGAAAGACCCCAGGCCCTGAGCATTCTGGATAATAGGTCCCATACCTGTACATAATTCTTGGTATTTGCTATGTTGTTTGGCGAATAATACACAAATGGAACAGTCCTCTATAAAAGTTAAGATCAGAATGACATAGAGTGGGATTGTTAAACACAAAGGCCTATTTACCAGTGAATGAGTTATTTTTTCTCCTAAAATGAACAGCTTGCCTAATACCAAGTCAGTCTCTAGGGATTATTTATCAAAGCACCTTATAAAATTTGGTAGTAGACAAATCCATTCTAAAGAATAACATAAGATTTGAAGAGATTTGAGGAGATTTTCTCCCTGGAGAGCTTTGTGCTGAGAATTGTAAATCAAGGCAGAATGGGATCACATATAACAATATCACAGAAGAAATAAAACTACTCTTGTACTTTCCTTACTCCTTTTACAAAGCAGAAAAATTGCTCAATAAAACTGAAAATATAGAAACCTGCCTGCCCAACATCTGATTCCGAAACCAAGGAAATAGGGGTCTTCTTTGGTGCTGTAACATCCCCTGCTCTTTTGAGAAGGCTTTCTACTAGATGTTGGTGCCATTTTTATTCAGCCCCAAGAGCACTAGTCAGGTTGAGTGACCGTTGTTGGGCAATCGTGCCTGACTTGCAGGTGAGTTGAACTAAAGGCAAGGTCACACGTAGTGTTTTTTTACGTTGTGGTTTTAAAAACGAGTGGTCGAGTGTAAAAACGCCAATGAAACCACACACACGCAAGATAATATGCCTTTTTCAACCTGTAGTTTTCGTTTCCCAACATGCATTTTCTGTTTTTCCTTGTTCCCCACAATTCCACTCGGAAGAGTTTTAGTAAACCTTTGTGAAAAGTAGCCAAGCAGAAAAGCAATGTAAAGGCAAAATGTAGCCGTACTGATCGTCAATACGCAATGTAATTACGTCACTAGCATACAACGGCACAAATACTTATATGTGCAATCCATTTTGCGAGAGATTGGCCGCCATATTGAAAAATACTCAACGTATTTCAGCGAAGTGTATTTACAAACCTGTAGATCACACAGGGGCAAATTTACTAAATGGTGAAGTGACTAACGCGGGCGAAAATTCGCCGATTTACTAACGGTCGCTGGCATTATTTTGCTAGCGAAGGAAATAGACTCTAGCGGTACTTCACTCCCTAACGCCTGGTGAATTTGCGCTCTGTCGAATGGACGTAACTACTCGAATTCACTAAGATGCGGATTTTACTGAATGTTACCTCTTGCGCCAGACTTGCCTTTGCCACCTCAGACCAGGTGAAGTGCAATAAAGTAGATAGGACTTCCTCAAAATTTTGTTGAAAATTTTTCTAAGTCCCAAAAAAAATGCTGGCGTCTTTTCCTTTTTTCAGGGTGATAGGCTGCAAAAGAGCGTACATTTTTTTTGGAGTAGCCCGCTTCCCTGCTTTCTCTTTCTAACATATGGCACATAAACTATACACTGGGCTCATGTATAGGGCAATATAACAACTCTATTTTCTTTTATTAAGGTTTTTTTGTGAATTAGCGTTGTCCTGGCGAATCTAAATCCGGTGAAGTGTTGCGCTGTTAGCGAAGCCGTCGCTTAACGGAAAGGCCGTCTCCCATAGACTTAATTTTATCCAAATAATCCAAATTTTTAAAAATGATTTCTTTATTAATTTTGGAATTATTGGAAGGAAAACCAGCCTATTGGGTTTACATGATTTTCTAGTAGAATTTAGGTTTGAATTTCCAAATTATGGAAAGATCTGTTATCCGGAAAACCCCAGGTCCGGAGCAAACTGGATAACGGGTCCCATACCTATATGTCGATAAGTATGTTGCTGCCACTTTAAAGGGATGGTTCATTTTTAAGTTATCTTTTAGTATGTTAAAGAATGACTAATTATAAGCAACTTTTCATTTGGCTTTCATTTTTTCTTTTTTTTTTATAGCTTTTTTTCATTATTTGCCTTCTGTCTCTTTACAGCTTTCAAATGGGGGTCACTGACCCCCATCTAAAACACAAATGCTCTGTAAGGCTACAAATCTTTTGTTAGTGCCACTTTTTATTACTCATCTTTCTATTCAGGCCTCTCCTATTCATATTCCAGTCTTTTATTCAAATTTGGACCCTAGTAACCAGATTGCTGAAACTTCAAATTGGAGAGCTGCTGAATAAAAAAAGCTAAATAACTCACAAAAGCACAAATAATAAAAAATGAAAACCGATTGCAAATTGTCTCAGAATATCACTCTTTATATCATACTAAGAGTTAATTTAAAGATGAACAACACATTTAAAAAGTACAATTCCAAAGCATTGGCCCTTTCTGTAATGCAAGAAAATCAAGGAGATGCAATTAGGAAATGAATATGAGGAACTGATGCAACCAATTACTTCATTTATCCAGAGGAAATAGGCTAAGTGCAAATGAGAAAAACCGGACATGGCATTCTGTTTTCTAAACTAAAGCTAAAGTTAAAAGTCTAATGAAAGGCAGCAGTTGACTAGTTCAAATCAGAGGATGATGATGACATTCCAATGAGGTGTGATGGCAAGAATGCCTATATGCTGTTTGTAACCTTAATATTTCCATCAAAAGTCCTTAAAGGTGAACTAAAGCCTAAAAATGAATATGGCTAAAATGCCATATTTTTTTATAATGAACTTATTGCACCAGCTTAAAGTTTTAGCTCTCAATAGCAGTAATGATCCAGGACTTCAAATTTGTCACAGGGGGTCACCATCTTGGAAAGTGTCTGCAACATTCACATGCTCAGTGGGCTCTGAGCAGCTGTTGAGAAGCTAAACTTAAGGGTTGTCTCAAATTATCATGCAGAAAATGAGGTTTTCCTGAAATATAAGCTTAGGGTACGGGGCTGATTATTAAATTCTGATGCTAATTGCACTGGTTTCTGTGTTGCCATGTAGTAATTATCTGTATTAATTACTGATTAGCCTTATACTGTGACATTTCTATTCTATGTGCACTGTATATTGTGGGTCCCTAAGCTCAGTAAGTAACAGCAGCACAGAGCAGAAAAGAAGATGGGGAGCTACTGGGGCATCTTCAGTGACACACATCTTCCCTGGTAAAGGGCTGTGGTTGCCTTGGGCTGGTACAGATGCCCAAAACACAATGTACAACATTTGTAGCCTAAATCTTTAGTTAAGCTTTAGTTCTCCTTTAAAACAAGGCAAATCCAGAGATAACATACAGCACAAAGTAATGCACACATCAGCAAGCCTGTAATAGCCTGTGGAAATCTCTTGCCACCAATTAGCAGTGTCAGTGACTACACCTTTTAATTAGGAAGCCGCTGCTATGTACATAACTTCTAATTCCTACTGTACAAGGGAGCTCTTAAAGTATTTATTTATTTTAGAATTCCTAAACTAAGGTACTAAATATTGCTTTCCTGCTACAGAGAAATCATTATATTTCTAGATATGAATAAAAGGAATCAATACAATATTAGGTGTTTGCGTTCTCTGTTCTGTCGCTAGAACATGGCTTTGTAATAGTTTTGTTCAGTCCCTAAGTTGGTGAAAAGGGCAAGATCTATAATGTATCAAAACACACTGACATCACAGGTTAAAATGACCGGCATAAAAACCAATAAAGAACATTGTTTGTGCTTTTTGAGCATGTGATGTGTTTCAGTTATCTAGAGAATATTTTAGAGGCTAATAAAATAATAATTAAATGCCCCTATCTGTCAATGTCACCATTAGAGCCTAATGGGAAGAACCTGTTTTGTAAATAGCCTTAAAACGGCCCAAAATTTCAGTTGTTAACGGGCTCGAGGGTTGCTCATTTATCCACAGTCCATTTAGCAAGATATTCGTTTATGCGTTAGAGCTGTGAATAAAACTCTCCACTATACGTAGTGAAAACTTATGATGTCTTGCATTCTGCCATGGTAACCGCCCCCAGCTGTGCCATCCATGATTTGGATCAATTTTGAATTGATGACTTGTTTCCTTGTAGATAGACACTACTTAAAAATGACGTTTCTATCATTTTGAAGGTTACACTACTGGTTCAATAGATGCATTTAATATGAAGCTGCAAAATCCAGGATGGTTCTTCAAATATTTTTTACATCTTTTAATCTAGTTCTAATCTGTTTAGTGCTACGTTTCATATAATAGAAGGGTTGGAATAACGATGTACAAGCACCATTTTAGCTGCTATAACTTGTACCTGTCGATGCTAGTTTCAGTATCCCTAGGGATGTAATTGAATAATAATATGGAAATGATTGTTGAATAACATGTTTATGTGCAAGTATTAATCCATAATGGGAAAAGAGCTGGTTTCCTTGACAACAAGCTGTGAGGCAGTTAGTTCAGTAACATCAGAGCCACCTAAACACTATCTACGGTGTGCCACTCTCTGATTCCTTCCCAACTTCTTCTCACATTTGGCACCCCCAAGAGCACCAAGCCTTTCTTCTCCTTTAAGGGTAGGACTACATGGACGTTTTCGCATGCGATGGAAATAAGGTGTCGCATAGTTGATCCGATGCGACTGTTATTTCCATTGCATGCTATTTGACACCGGCGTTTTGATACCGATCGCGCCGAAAACGTCCGTGTAGTCCTTTCCTAAGTGCTTTCACATTAAATAAACCCAATAAGATTGCTTTACCACCAATTAAAAATATCCTTAAATATATACTTAAATATACTTTAGCTATGATCAAGTACAAGGAAATGTTTTAATATTAGAAAGATTACATTATTATTAAATATTAGAATTATGAATGAATTGAGAGATTGGTTTGCAATAAGGGTTTTTTTAGAGGGTTTCTAGATAACGGTTTCCAGATAATGGATCGCACACTGGTATATTTGAAAAAGCTTAAATTACATTTCATTTTACTTTGAAAATGTTTTTGGCTTATTTCCACTTTAATGTAATCTTAGTCCGTTAACCCTAGTGTCGGTCATTTTATAAACCTGCGCAGTAACCTATGCCAACCAATCAGATGTTTGCTTTCATTGACTGAAAAAAACGAATTACTGATTGGTTGCTATAGGGTTACTGCCCAGGTAGAAATTAGCCCAGTGTTTATAAAACAGCCGTCACTGCAGTTCTATAAGTCTGGTATGAGCATTCTAAAGCTCTCTCAAACTACTAATTACAGAAAATGAATGTAGATTGCAAAAGGATCACTCTTAATAAGTTTATATTGATTTTCTTTTTGGGTTAGATCCCTTTTAAATTGAGCTGGATTACCTGCAGATCATGATAACATATTATTTATATTTACTTTATGCTGGAGAATGCTTTAAAGGAGAACTAAACCCTAAAGATGAATATGGCTAGAAATTGCATATTTTATATGCTGCACTGATTGCACTAGCAATGATCCAGGACTTCAAACTTGTCACAGGGGTCACCATCTTGGAAAGTCTGCGACACTCACATGCTCAGTGAGCTGTTGAGAAGCTAAGCTTAGGGGTTGTCACAAATCATCAAGCAGAAAATGTGGTTGGTCTCTAATATAAGCTGATGCTAGAGGGCTGATTATTAAATTCTGATGCTATTGCACCGGTTTCTGTGCTGCCATGTAGTAATTATCTGTATGAATTACTAATCAGCCTTAAACTGTGACATTTCTATTCTATGTGTACTGTATATTGTAAGATTAGTAAGTGACAGCAGCACAGAGCACGTGCAGTGAATCAGCAGAAAAGAAGATGGGGAGCTACTAGGGCATATTTGGTGGCACAGATCTTCCCTGCTAAAGACCTGTGGTTGCCCCAAACATAATGTACAATATTTCTAGCCTACTTTTTTAGTCAAGCTTTACTTCTCCTTTAAGGCATCAGCACTTGCGGTAATTAAAGTGTGTGATATATAAATAAATGATATGGCTTTAGTGTCCGATTAGTCTTTAATAGAAAACAACACATATGTCAATATCTGGAAGGAATGAACATCAAGGGTGATCAATAGTGTGAATGTGAGAGGATAAAGAGAGGGAGTTTTCACAAGTCTAGCCCATGTAACATGTTTGTGAGATGTGATATCTGCATTAGCAGGATAGGTGTTAATAGGAGAAGGTTTACGTGAGATTATGAGGATCTCAGTCTGATATATTTAGTTTGAAGGGATGAGCAGTCTGTCCCAAAAGCAATCCGAGACTGGAGTCTGGTGCCGTGTGAGACAGGATTTGCATGCGTGTGTATATTTAACTGAGTTAGACTTGTTTAGTTAAGAAACTTTATTTTTCCCCTTTATATAGCAAAATAATAGTACAGCGCACATTACTCTAAGCCTGCAGTCAGTCTGCCACTGAAACAAATATATATTGGGTGGGATTTTATCAGGAACATATTAAGCAAGTATGAGCTTGGAGGCTAGACTGTGAGAGGAAGCCAGGGCCAAAAGAAATCCATGCAGATATGGGCTAAACATCCCAAATAGTCATCTGGTAAGAATCAAACCTATAATGGCAGTGTAGCAAAACTAAAAATCTAAGCACTAAGCCACTAGCTGCTCTTAATTCAGCAGCTCTCTAGTTTTCAATTTTACCAATTTGGTTGCTACGGTCCATATTACCAAAACAACCATACACTGATTTGAATAAGAGACTAGAATATGGATAAAAGAGCACCTGAATAGAAAGGCGAGTAATAAAATGCAGCATTAAGAATACAAGGGTAGTCTAATAGCGCATTTCTTTTTTAGATGGGGTCAGTGACCCCCATTTGAAAGCTGGAAGGAGTCCAAAGAAGAAGGCAAATAATTCAAAAACTCTCAAAAAAGTAAAAATGAAGACCAATTGACAAGTTGCTCAGAATTAGACATTCTGTAACACACTGAAAGTTAAATGAAAGGTGAACCACCCTTTTCAAGGGGGGGAAGTCAAATCAAATTTACAGCTGTTGCTGCACTACAGCTCCCAGCATTCTATCAACCCTTTGACACGCTGGAAGTTGCAGTTAAACAAGAATTTTAAAATTTAAACCTATGCAGTCTGTTGGTATTTGAAGCCTTTTAGGGTAGAACTATAGGGGCGCTTTGACACCCGATACCTTCCGTTCCGACATGACTTAAGGAAGCACAGGTGTCACGTTGGATGCCGAATCTAAGGTAAGTAATAGGAAAGTCGGACATTGTCGCAGTGTGCATCCGACACGACATGACTGTCGGGTGAAGACGCAACATGCAGCGTTCGCATCCGACGATGTCAGATACATGCTGTGACAAAGTCTGACATTCCTATGACTTACCTTAGATTCGGGAGCATTCGATGTGACACCTGCGCTTCCTCACCTTGGAACGGAAAGGTATCGGATGTCAAAACGCCTGTGTACAGTATTTCTACCCTTATACCTTCTACCTATATTTTAAAGTGTCTTCCATATGAAACTCAGTTAATGCTACCATGTTGTTCATTTGTTAATGTGCTCTATTTATTTGTGCACCTTGCTTGTTGCTCATAGAAATTCCATGATTTTCTCTTGATCCCTCTTTAACTGCAGTTAGCATGTATTGCTTTCCTGAAATGCTAATTACACACCCCGTCCTTAGACATATGCACTCACTTAAGATGGAAACCACATTTAGCCCATAGTCATTGTGAAGGGAAGGGTGTTGTCTCTTCCTGAATGTAATTATTTTATTCTTATTTCACTGACTTGTTTTGTGCTTTGCATAAACTAATGCTGCAAGCATGTCAACAGTATAGGGGAAAGTATCTGTCTCAGAAATGGAACCAGAGCTGCTTTTCTTTCATTCATTTCTGCTCGAGTGTAGACTACAGGCAATCACTGCTTAGGTCTATCTATCAATAGAAAATAGTTTTGTGCCTTTGTGTTCTGTGATGTTGTGCGTAGATATCAAATACTTTTAACGCAGAATCATGATAGACTTTATGCAGAGATTATACAAACACACGGGTGCAAGAATAACTTAAAACTGCATTGGCTAAGTAAGACTGATGGGAAATATAGTTCAAGAACAGGTGTATGTATGGTTTATGTATCAAATGAGCAATTCTCATTTCATTAAAGAGGTTGTTCAACTTTGAGTTAATTTTTAGTATGATGTAGAGAGTGATATTCTGAGACAATTTGCAATTGGTTTTCATTTTTTATTATTTGTGGTTTTTGAGTAATTTAGCTTTTTATTCAGCAGCTCTCCAGTTTACAGTTTCAGCAATCTGGTTGTTAGGGTCCAAGTTACCCTAGTAACTATGCATTGATGGATGAAATATGAATAGGAGAAGCCTGAATAGAAAGATGACTAATTAAAAGTAGCAATAACAATACATGTGTAGCCTTACAGAACATTTGTTTTTAGATGAAGTCAGTGACCACCATTTGAAAGCTGGAAAAAGGCAAATAATTTAAAAACTATAAAAAATAAATAATGAAGACCAATTGAAAAGCTGCTTCGAATTAGCCATTCTATTACATGCTAAAAGTTAACTTCAAGGTGAACCACTCCTTTAAGGCCTCAGTAAGAGAGACACATTTCTATAAATCAAAATGCCTCCCAAGGATGGATTATGCTGGAACTTGTGATTGAATAGTGTTGAAAGTCATGGTCTTTGCCCTTGTCAGGACTGGCCAATGAAATGTAAGCGGTGCATTTTAGTGCTTCAGCCTGCTTCGTCTGGCATCTCTAGCACTGTAAATAATGCTGGGATTTCATGCCTGTCTGTGAAGGTGACTGCACTTCTCTGTAATGCGCAGGCTATTTTTGTGTGTAAAATCCATTTGAGAATAACAAAACTGTAATGCTCAGCAGCTCTTCATTGAAAACCAGAACCGCTGCTGTGATGTATAATATTGCTATTAGCAGCTCTTTATTGGGTCCGCCGGCTGCTTGCACAAATTATGAGAGTAGGGACAGTTTAAGGGCCTCAGAATTGAATTGGGGGCCATTGCCTAAAAGGATCCTGGTTGAAATAGCACATTTTTAAAAAACGTTTAAGATGCTGACCTGCAGCTTCCACCATCCCTCTAACAGGTAAAAGCCAGTGTGATTTAGATTGTTCCTACTGTATGTGTTAATAGAACTAAAATGCACAGCTTTATTTGAGAAAAGATGCAGAGAGTCCCAGCTAGGCATGCTTGGTGGTGTTTAAAGGAACACTCACACCAAAAAATGTGTTTTAAACGGATTAAAATATAATGCACTGCTAAACTTCTGTGTTTGTTTTGAAACACTATAGTTGATATAAACAAGCGGGGCAGCTATTCAAGCACAGGATGCACAGTAGATAACAGATAAGTTCTGAAGAATCCCTTTGTATGCTACAGAGTTTATCTGTTATACTGTATGCTGTTTATCATGTGCCTTTTCTAATTTTTCAGCTTTGAATGGCTGCCCCCATGGCTACACAGCAGCTTATTTATATAAACTATAGTGGAGTTCCTGAAGCACACACAGTAGTTATACTTGAGCAGTGCAGCAGTGCATTACATTTTCATTATTTTAAACCACCTTAATTTTTTTGTATTACTGTTCCTTTAATAAAATGTAACCTAACTTGTAATTCACATCCAAACTCATGAATCTTATTCATGGAAACTGGTATCCAGCAGAGCTGCTCAGCCTGTGATTCTCCTGCTGTTGCTGAACTACAACTCTACTACTTGCCAACATGAAGTTGGAGAGCCACAGGTTGGAAATAACGGCTCTGCTATCACATTTTGAATAAAGTCTTACAATAATAGCTTTGCACACACTTCGTTAGCTGCCTGTGGTTGCAGGATATTAGTTCATTTCCGTCCACAGAACAACACAGGCCATGTGTATTTGCTATATTTTACTGTACTGGAGCTTTGTGGTGCT
>NC_054381.1:45861268-46013768 GCF_017654675.1 Xenopus laevis
ACGCAGCATGCAAGAAGGCATTTAGACTTCTATTTAATCTATCTATCCAGGGGCACAGCTCTAGCGAGAGCAGGCACTCCGGAGCACTGGGAAGCTGAGCTCTCTACCAACTTGCAGCCCTAGGCCCGGGCGTTTGTGGCCTTGCCACAAATCTGTCTGTGTTTGTCTGTCTCTGTTTTATAGATTATCTAACTATGGGTAGGACTACATGGATGTTTTCGGCATGATCCGACACGCTGCGACAAAATGCCTGCGACAAGACGCATGCAACAGAAATAAAGTAAGAGATAGAAATGTCGGATGAAGTCACAGCATTGATCCGACGTGACACAACTGTCAGATGCAGGTGCACCATCCGACAGGCGTGAGGCGTTCAATCAACGCTGCGACTTCATCCGACATTTCTATCTCTTACTATATTTCTGTTGCATGCGTCTTGTCGCAGGCATTTTGTCGCAGCGCGTCGGATCACACGAAAACGTCCATGTAGTCCTACCCTTACATGTATTTATATCTCTCTTCAGTTTAATTAGCTCTCAGTGTTAAAACATGCATGTAAATATGGCTTATGCTAGTACATGGGCAAACATTAATTTAATGCATAATATGATCATTTCTTTTTATAGTTGTTTACTTTCTGCAAGTGCAGTGTTCAAAGTGCAATTTCAGATTCAGTTGCCATGTTTTTACCCACAATGCAGTATTGCACTGCTGCAAACCGGGGCTGTACCCCTAGTTCCGGCCCTGGTAAGCTTTTATATTCTTTGCTAATTAATTCTGTACCTGCTCAACAGGTATGTAAACATTAGTTTTTTAGTATACTGCGTCCTAACTGGCCCTTTAATCTTTTTATCATTTGGTTTGCATGGCTTCTAATGGCCAGTTACAACCTCTAGTCCACCCCTACCAGGTAGTAATTCCAACCATCTTGTTATTTGAGAAGGCTTTCTGGGGAGTCTAACTCTAAGGGCTCTTACAGACAAGCATTTGTACCTGCTTCCCTGCGTTCCGGTTTCATGCATTCAGCCGCAGGGGATCGCAGGAGTAGACGTACTGAATTATTTTCAATGTGGCTACACTCACACAGACGCATGTAAGCACCGAACGCAGGTAAAATGCAACATGCTGCGTCCCAACCTGCGTTTGGCGCTTACATGCGTCTGTGTGAGTACAGCCACAATGGAAAAGAATTCAGTGCGTCTACTCCTACGCTCCCCTGCGGCTGAAACCAGGAACGCAGGGGATCGCAGGTAAAAACGCTAGTCTGTAAGAGCCCTTAGTATGATATAGAATGGCCAATTCTAATTAACTTTTCAATTGGTCTTCATTGTTTATTTTTTTATGGTTTTTAATGATTATCTTTTTTTTTCTTCTGACCTAGCTTTCAGATGGGTGTCACTGACCCCATCTAAAGCTAAACATTTAGGGACAGATTCAAGTTGTTTTTTCCAGAAGTTTCAAGGTTTTGAGTTGTATTAATCGGTCAAAACATTCATTTTTGGGTTAAAAAAAAAAAACTTGTATCGATCAAGTTTTTTTTAAAAAAAAAACTGTATATTCAAGATTTATTAAATCCGACCCTGGAAATAGCTCTAATCCGAAAATACACCACTTTAAAACTCTTGAGGCTCTTTAGAAGTCAATGGCAGAGGTTCCTTGAACCATTTGAATATGTTAACAGCTTGCTAGATGTTCAAGTTTATTCTGAGTGTTTTGTCTGAAAACTCAAATGATACAATTGATTCAAGTTTGCAACTTTTCAATTGGTTTTCATAATTTATAGTTATTTGTCTTTTGTCAGGGTTTCCCTGACCCACACCCAACCCTAACCCGCCTTGCTACAACCCGCGCCCACCCCCGAACCTGCTTCCGAGGGGTCCTTTTATAGACCCACGCCGACCCGCCCTGTCGATGACGTCACAATGATGTCACAAAAGGGGCGGGGTGAGCAGACGCGAGAATATAAAACCGGAAGTCGGATGCTGGCATTTGAAGGGGGCCCGCGGGTATCAGGTGGGCCCGCACCTCTCTACTACATCAAACTAAAAGTTAACTCAAAGGCGAACAAACCCTCTTGAAGGCAGCTGTTAGAATTGATATAATAGTTGCTAATGTTCCACAGATGCTGCTGAGAAATGTGTCAACTAAATGTTGCAAAACTGTAACAGTTCAGAATCTGCACCTGAATTACATTAAACTTTAAACTTAGATTTTGGAAAAACTGTAAAAAATTGAACAATCCCTTTAAGTAAGATAATCGAGTTTCGATTCATTTTAGTTCTTTCAAGGTAAAAAAAAACACTCGACTTTTGATATTAGCCCCTTATTTTATTGCTACTTTTTATTACTCTTGTTTCTCTGCAGGTCTTCTCCTGTACTTGTATTCCAGTATGTTATTCACATCAATGCATGGTTGCTAGGGTAATTTGGAACCTACCAACCAGATTGCTGAAATTGCAAACTGGAGAGCCACTGAATAAAATGGTAAATTAGTCAAAACCCACAAATACAAAAAAATGAAAACCAATTGCAAATTGTCTCATAATATCACTCTCTACATCATACTAGAAGTTAATTAAGAGGTGAACAATCCCTTTATTAATACTTCTACATCAGAAGGGCTGCAGGTTGGAGAACCTTTGCTTAATGGTTAACTACATTGGCATTATCTAGTGTGCAGGGGCTCTTCTTTCCTTCTCATCCAACCCACGTTTGTTTGTTTATAGCAATTATGAAATTGGAAATGAAGGTGTCATTCTCGCAAGGCATAATAGGAAGCCAATATGGTGCTTTTGCTGTTTAATTAACACACTTCATCACTGTTTTGCTTTATTACTGTAGCTGATTATGACATGATGCTTATGTAGTCCCTGCCAGTGGTGAGTCAGGATTAATATCTGTACTAAAGCACTTTATTTCAAATTACTCCAAAGTAAAAGTGCTTTAAAAACAAACACTGAGGGGTTCGTCTAACAGGGCGGTGCTGGAATGATAACTATGATTTTTATGACAAAATGTAATTGCTTGAATTATAACATTGTTTTTATACATTTACTTGTTTTTATGACAAATTGCTTTGACCAACCCTTGAAATAAGACAAAGAGGCAGATTTAGCATTTGCTGGTATATTTTGCTGATTAGTTCACATTTACCAATCTTTTCCCGGACTGGAATTCTTTGTTCTGCCACAGAAAGAATTTTCCCATATTCTTAGGCTAAATTAAAAACATTTTTACACCAAAATTCACTCGGTGTGCTTGCACACAGGCCAGCCCCATGTCAGTCAGTGCAGCTACACATAGGAGTGTATGGAGAAAACTCGGGCAGAGAGAAGCCAAGGGGACCTGCCACCATGGGATGGCACTCTGATCGCTTTGTTTTCCTCGCCTCGCGGGACCTGGGGTTTTTTGGATAACGGATCTTTCCTTAATTTGGATCTTCATACCTTAAGTCTGCAAGAAAATTAAGTAAACTTTAAGGAAACCAAATAGACTGTTTTTGTTTCCAAGGAGGTTTCATTTTATCTTAGTTTGAGTCAAGTGCAAGGTACTATTTTATTATTACAGAGATAAAGGAAATCATTTTTACAAATTTAGCTTATTTGGATAAAATGGAGTCTATGGGAGACGGCCTTCCCATAAATCGGAGCTTTCTACATGGATCCCATACCTGTATCACATGTGAAGTTAACACCGGCAGAGAAAACACCAATCTGTTGCCATCTTCACCAGGCATCTGACTGTTGCCCCTAAAATGCACAACTGCATTAACGAAATCGGGATGGCAACAGATCAGCATTTTATTGAGAAAAGTGCCAGCCTAAAAATTCTAAAAGTTGAACTGCTGCAAATACTTTACAACTCCCCAGTTTGAATGTTACAGTATATGGCACATAATAGCGGATTAGTGAAAGAGTGACTACTGTACTTTATTTACATGTAAAGGTTAAATCTGTTTTCATTATAGATGCATTGACAACGTCTCGCCCCTGTTTACCTATGGCTGCATATAAACTGTTTTATATCTTTTCTAGGAAACACACATTGTAGCAGTGTAGATCAAAGGTGCATTATAATTAAGTGCAAACTTATTTCTGATTTTGGTGTTGCTGAGCCAAGTTATACATGGCAGCATGCGTTGTTTAAGCATCAAACTGAAATTTGTGCCAAAACTGTATATAATACACCAGACTGATATTTAATATTCCCACCTTACCTCTCAAGCAAATATAGAATCTAGTTTACTGATATAGAAATAAGCGTCAGATTTTTTTTCAAAGTAATAAAAACAATTTCAAATGATATTATGTCTTGCCAAAACAAATATACATAGGTAGATGTTATTGTGAGGTGTGTTTGGCCCAAGGAAAGGAAATGTTTTTTTATCTTGCATAGAAGTCAGTTGTTTTTAAAGGGTTTGTTCACCTTTAAATTAACGTTTAATATGATGTAGAGAATGATATTCTGAGACAATTTGCAATTGGGTTTCATTTTTTATTATTTGTATTTTTTGAGCTATTTAGCTTTTTGTTTAAGAGCTCTCCAAAATGCTCTTTTAGCAATCTAGTTGCTAGGGTCCAAATAACCAAAGCAACTATACACTGATTTGAATAAGTGACTGGAATAGAAAGTTGAGCAATAAAAAGTGCACTAACAATACATTTCCAGCCTTGCAGAGCATTTGTTTTGTGATAGGGTCAGTGACTCCCACTTAAAAGCTGGAAAGAAAAAGCCAAATCATTCAGACACTATAAAAAAAAATGAAGATCAATTGAAATGTTGCTGGCCATTCTATAACATACTAAAATAAAACTGAAAGGTGACCCACCCCTTTAAGGTGACATCCTGCAATTGGTTGGTAATGCTACTGTCATGGTAAACTGGCACACAGTGCAGCAATTAAATGATTTGTTGTGCACGGAAGCTGCCATATTGTTTTCTCTGAAATCTCTATAACACACTCCTTTCTCTGGTCATATGTGATCAGTCCATGCCAGCGGAAGTGACACCGTGCATATGTTTCTAGTGCTTTCATGTGGAAACAGGTGTCAGCTGAATATCTAAACCGGTCCAAACTGAATATACTGCCATTGATATACTTGGAATTTATAAGCCTATGATTAAGGGGCAGTTAAGGGTCGAAAATTCGATTTCTCAAATTCTTTTTTTTTTTGGTCAAAACTCTCCAATTCGAATTGTGAATTATCCAAACTCGATTCAAATTTTAATTCGAATTTTGTGATTTATCAAACATATATATATATATGTAATAATTTGAATTCGACTATTCGCCACTTTAAACCTGCCAAGTTCGTGGATAAGTCAATGGGAGAGGTCCAGTGACCAATTTGAAGACGTTATCAGCCTTCTTGACATTTGAGTTTTTTTTAAGAAGAAACAACTCGATTTGAGTTTAGTCGAATTCGATTCGAGTTTTTTTAAATAACCTCCCAATCGAATTTCGAGTATATTCAAATCTAATAGAGTTACAAAAAAACTCGACCTTTTATAAATGGGCTTCTTAGTGTTTGTTAAACACAAAACTCGCAAGGCCGCTTCCACGTGAACCAAATAAACTTCTTGAGCTTTTACACGTCTGTTGAGAAAGTATGTCACAACAACAAATCCGTGTTTATCACTTCAAAGAGAAAATGTGATGTTCCCTTAGTTCATTTGAGTGGAGGCCTAGGTGCTGACGCATGCAGAAAGATAGAATTTAATTCCTGAGCTTTCTGCTCTACTTCCAAGAAAAAAAGGCTTACAATTCCTCAGACCCAAAATAACTGACACTACTATTGAAGCAATATATACAGTAAATGAAACCTTGCAATTACATGAACATTTCCCTTAAAAAAAAAAAATAAGAACAAAGGTTGAAAGAAGTAACACAGGGAATTCATGATTCCATTGTGTTAATGTAATTCTGACAAGACAACCTTTTTTTTTACTTAAATTGGCGGTTCACCTTTAAGTTAACTAAAAGGCAAATTTACTTAAGGTCGAATATCGAGCGCTATTCGATTCAAAGGATTTTAATCCATCGATCGAACAATTTTTATTCAACCAAAAAAAGATTGCTAAGCCTATGGGGACCTTCCCCATAGGCTAACATTGACTTCGGTAGCTTTTAGGTGGCGAACTAGGGGGTCCAAGTTTTTCTTAAAGAGATAGTACTTCGACTATCGAATGTTCGAACGACTTTTAGTTCGAATTGTTCGATTCGAAGGTCGAAGTAGCCCATTCGATGGTCGAAGCAGCCAAAAAAAAACATTCGAAATTCGAAGTTTTTTTCCCTCTATTCCTTCACTCGAGCTAAGTAAATGGGCCCCTTAGTGTGTTACAGAATGGCTAGTTTTAACCACCTTTTCAGTTGGTCTTCATTATTTATTTTGTATAGTTTTTTTTAAGTATTTGCCTTTTCTTCCCCTTTTATTCTGACTCTTTACAGCTTTAAAATGGGGGTCACTGACCCCCATCTAAAAACAAATGCTCTGTAAGGCTACAAATGTATTTTTATTGCTGACTTTTTATTACTCATCTTTCTATTCAGGCCTCTCCTATTCCAGTCTCTTAATCAAATCAATGCATGGTTGCTAGGGTAATTTGGACCCTATACACCAGATTGCTGCAGAATAAAAAAATAAAATCCAATTGTAAATTGTCTCAGAATATCACTTTCTACAACATTCTAGAAAGTTAATTTAAAGTCGAATAACCCCTTTAAAGAACATATTGTCTTGAAAGATTTTAATCTACTATTGCTGCAAAAGGTGGCCATCTACAATATTGTGGGGATTAGTGGCGTGCGACACTAACCCTCCCCCTTCCAACCTGCACTTAGCCCGGCCCGCCATTCCTCCTCTATTTATAGACCCATGCCTGCCCCGCAGTGATGTCATGAAAGGGGCTCCTATAAATTTAGGAGCCTGAATTCAAAATTAGACCCTTGATAAATCTGCCTCTAAGTCTAATAAAAATAACTAACATCAATTAAACCCAACAGACTTTATTTGCCTCCAATAAGGATTAATCATATCTTAGTTGTGATAATGTTTAAGGTACTGTTGCATTATTACATAAAAAAAGGAAATCTTTTTTAAAAGTATTAATTCTTTGGATAAAACAGAGTCTTCCTGTTATTTCTGGATAGCAGGTTTCCAGATAACGGATCCCTTACCTGTATATGCAAAACAACTAACACTATTTAAAAAGGATTTTGTAGTATTCCCTTTAAACTCAGCAGCACCAATTGTATTTCAGCTGTAATAGTAGCTCTGCCGGAAATTTTATTGAGGGCCTATGACATTCATTATAAATCTTTTACTGCTAAAATTATGAACTGCTAATTTTGGAGGTCTATCAAATGAAACAGGTGGCATCTATTAAAATGTACAGAAGCTGGGGAATAGCTGATAAATTGCTACACGATTTCAACATTGATTGATTTAGCCTTTGTTTTAGTACATTGAGGGGGGTATTTACTAAATCTTGATTTTTTTTTGGACAAAAACTAAAATTTTTAAAGGGGAAAAAAAACCTTAGATTTTTTCAAAATGTATTATACCCTGAGGCTGCTAAAAGTCAGAATCCAAAAATCTGCCATCAAACTACTTGAGCAATTTTACCTGCGATAGCATCTGTTCCGACGCACTGAAACGCAGGCGTCACAACGGATGCACCGAATCTAAGGTAAGTAGGAGGTTTTTTGGACAAAAACTAAAATCTAGAAATCCAAAAATGTGTCCCTTTTACAATTTGAAGATATTATGATCTGCGCTGGGTTTTGTCCGATAATCTGACAAAATCGGGGATTTGAGATGATAACCCATATTTTCCCGACCCCACTTTTTCGAGTTACTTTATTGATAAATAAGATAAAATGGTTGAGCTTCGTTTAATAAAAATATGAGATAAATTCGAGTTTTAGTAAATAACCACCTTAATGTGTATTGCATTAAGGTAAGGCCACACTGGGCGTTTTGGGGAGATTTGGTCGCCTGGCCACTAATCGCCTGGTCTTTGTGGCGACCAATCTCCCCAAATGCCTTCTCTCACTCTGCGCCGGCTAATATGAAAAAACGCCGGTGTTTTTTTTGTTTTAGCCAGCGCAGAGTAAGGGAAGGCGTTTGGGGAGATTGGTCGCCGCAAACACAAGGCGATTAGTCGCCAGGCGACAAAATCTCCCCAAAACGCCCAGTGTGGCCGTACCCTTATATTTTAGTGTAGCACGGGCCATTAAAACTATTTTATCTGTGTTTTTCCAATGTACTAGGGGTTGAAACAGATCTTATATTTCACATTGAGGAATATTGCCCCATTCAAATATTCCTTGTTTTCTCCAGTGATTGGGAAGCAAATTACGGTACCCAGGAATTGTATATTCCTAAGATTACAGCTTTGCTAAGATCTTAAAGCCCCTAGATAGTTACCTGTAATGCAAAAGGGCTCTTTGTGAATCCCCGTGCAATATATGTGGTGAGGACTGCATGTTTTGTCCCCCATGTGTTTGAATGAATATACATAAAGTGGAGCAGCCTAGACTAGAGATAATAAAGGCCCAGTATTAGCAAAGATATTATTAAGAAAACCCTAGTACTGTAAGGGTAGAACTACACGAGCGCCTTTACTTGCAATAGCATCTGTTCTGATGCGCTGAATCACAGGCCTCACGTCGGAATCTAAGGTAAGTAATAGGAAAGTCGGACGTTGTCCGACACAACTGTCGGATGAAGAAGCAACATGCAGCGGTCGCATCCGACAGTCGTGTTGGATACACGCAGCGACAACAACCGACATTCCTATTACTTACCTTAGATTCAGGGCATCCATCGTTGCGCCTGCGATTCAGCGCGTTGGAACGGATGCTATCGCAGGTAAAAGAGCTTGTGTAGTTCTACCCTAATAGTACCTAACTATTAAAAGTATGTTGAATTTGAATAATGTATAATACGATCTCCAACTAAAAGCTGTTTTGAGATAAAAAAATCTATAATTCTAAGCAGCATGCTTATATACATTTATTAACATATTTCTGTGCTTTAAAAATATTATATTGTATGTAGGTATAATTGCTGTTGAAAGTAGTTTCCTTATTGCTGTTTATATTCTCTACATGTATTGTTCTGACTTCTGAATGTAGCCGAAGCAAGTTTATTAACATTTATGTCTGGAGCTAGCTCTCCTACTTGGTTGTCAAAAGCATTTAGCCTGGGTCTGTTCTGTAGAAGAAGTGTACCACCCCCCTCTCCATCTGCCAGATTTATGACTGGGGCAATTTTTCACTACAACATGCACCCATGGGCCAATCCACTGAAGTCGGCCCTGAGAAAGGGATAAGTGAATACTGCTTTCAAATAGGATTAAATTGACAAACAATTTCTTTTATTTAAAATAAATAAATATATATATATATATATATATATATATATATATATATATATATATATATATATATATATATATATATATCCAGCTGTCTTAGAATGATAGTATTCACATTAATTATAATAGGGTGGTAGAAATGCAATTGGAATCAGATTCCTGGTTTTGCGCCTCTTGCTCTAATTTCTAAATCATTTCTAGCATCATTACTGTTATTAGCATAGGCACTTTTTTCTTATTTCTGACTCTGACACTTCTACTTGGCGTCCAGCTGACAAGCCGGGACAGAGTAAAAGCTTCTCTTACTCTGTGCCATATCTGCTATGAGGTTGTAAGAGACAGATATCTTCCTCACCCCATATTAACTCTGGTGGTAAGCTGGGGGGGTTGGGGGTGAGATTATGGGGGAGGGGTGGCATTGCATCTGCTGTCTCAGGTGACAGTGACCTAGATACACTGTTGCTCCTACTGACAATCCAGCCTCTTACTCTGCTGCTCCTACTGACAATCCAGCTTCTTACTCTGCTGCTCCTACTGACAATCCAGCCTCTTACTCTGCTGCTCCTACTGACAATCCGGCCTCTGACTCTGCTGCTTCTACTGACAATCCAGCCTCTGACTTTGCTTCTCCTTCTGACAATCTAGCCTCTACTCTGCTGCTCCTTCTGACAATTCAGCCTCTGACTCTTCTTCTCCTACTGACAAACCAGCCTCTGACTCTGCTGCTCCTACTGACAATTCTGACTCTGCTTTTCCTATTCACAAACCAGCTTCTGACTCTGCTTCTTCTACTAACAATCCATACTCTGGCACTGCTTCCCCTAATGACAATCCAGCATCTGCCTCTGCTTTTCTTACTGACAATTCAGCCTCTGACTCTGCTGCTCCTACTAACAAACTGGCTTCTAAAATTGCTTTTTCTTCTGACAATCCTTACTCTGGCTCTGCTTCTCCTAATGACAATCCAGCATCTGACTCTGCTTTTCCTACTGCTCCAACTAACAAACTGGCTTCTGATAATGCTGTTCCTACTGAAGAGCTGGTGTCTGACACTGCTGCTTCTACTGATAAACTGATGGCCACATGCTCACCTCAAATATTTTGATACTCTTAATCATGTTTATTTAGCTATTGCATCTTTCTCTGTATAAACGTGAGACAGTTTAAGCTAACTACAGTGGAAGAACAGTGGTAGTAAAACAAAACAGAGGCGCCAAAAGGATAAAAATAGCTAAAAGCACTTAAAAACCCAATGGGTAATTCAGAGGAGGTAGTAATAAACTTACCTCCTCCAAGCAGACACCAACAGAGGCGCCTGGTGTGTTTATACAAAGACACTGTTGGTTTTTGCTCCCGCTCCATATTGCCTGATGAAGCAGGAAATGCCTGCGAAACGCGTTGCAATACAGTTTTGTGAATAAACTACTATTGAAAATTACCACTTTTGTTGGTGTCTGCTTGGAGGAGGTAAGTTTATTACTACCTCCTCTGAATTACCCATTGGGTTTTTAAGTGCTTTTAGCTATTTTTATCCTTTTGGCGCCTCTGTTTTGTTTTACTACCATATCGAGTCCACCCCGAGTGGAGGGGTATCATCCCCACTTTCTTCTTTTACAGAGAGCGACTTCTTATTCCTGAGTGGGGTCAGGATAATTTCCCCACCTGCCTATACAGTGGTTGCCTAGCGGTAACCCTGGTTTGTGAGTATTAACTTGTTTACTCTACCATTACTCCTTGTTAAAACATATTACACTATTGGGGCTCTTGGTGTTCCTTTTTGTCTCCAGTGGAAGAACAGTGTAGGTTTTGGTTACTGTAAAGATTTTTACAATTTTATTTTGCTTTTGCAAATGAAGTTTTTAATAAGGGATCCTCAGCTTCTTCCTCTTAGGTTTATGGGAAAAATGCAATTAATTGTAAGTAGCACATTGGTTTAAAGTGGACCTGTCACCCAGACACAAAAATCTGTGTAATAAAAGTCCTTTTCAAATTAAACATGAAATCCAATTTATATTTTTTATTAAAGCATTCATAGCTGTTGTAAGCTCATTTAAAAATCTCAGCTGTCAATCAAATATTGTCTGCCCCTCCTCTATGCCCTGGGCATAGAGGCGGAGCAGACAATTACTTTCACTTTCCATTCAGCACTTCCTAGATGTCACTGCTCTCCCCACATTCCCCCAGTTCTCTTCACCATTTAATTGTGTAGCCAGGGCATGGGAATGGACATCAGGTCCCCCATTCTGGTGCACAAACAAGATTCTGAGATGATGCAAGGCTTTCCTTAAAAGCAGTGTCCACAAAATGGCTGCTGCCTGCTTGCTATCATTTTGAATTCCCAGACTGAAGGAAACAAGATTCAAATAATGTATATAGTCTAATTAAAGTTAATTTTGCTTGACTAATGTGATAAAATAGGATTTGGAATAATTTTTTTGGGTGACGGGTCCCCTTTAAACTCTTCCTAATATTGGCTTATGTAGAATTATGATATATTAACACATTAATCATTGCATAAATAAAGTAAACAATGCGAAGTTACCAGCTTGCCATGTAGTTTAAAAGAATTGTTTTTTACAGTATACAGTATATGTTTTGTACGTGATTAATAATACTCTATAATACACAAAAGCCATGAATATCCTGTAAATTATATCCTTATAAACGGTGAGTAGTGATGTCATCAGTTATAAACGGTGAGTAGTGATGTCATTTCTGTCACATGACTTACTAAAATTTGTGTATTATAATAAATAAAGTACCCCCAGTTGTAAAATATGAGGATATTAGAAGTTACCTCGGAGTTCCATGACCTGTATAAAAACACTCGGCCTTCGGCCTCGTGTTTTTATATGGTCATGAAACTCCTCGGTAACTTATAATATCCTTATATTTTACAAGAGGGGGTACTTTATTCACTATATATTCCTCATCTTCAACTTTCACATTCTAACAGATGAAAAAGAAACTGCTGCAATATTTAGCATATGCTTGGTCTAGAAATGTGGTGAAGGATTTTTAGTTCAAAATATTCCCAAAGGTTCTTCCTGGGGATAAAATAACAGAAGTTCAGAAAGAAGGATGAGCCACTAAAAATAGTTTGAACACCTTTAGCTACAAATGATTAGTTTAAAGTGAATGAGGTGCAATAATCAACTCTGAAACACAGTAAGCAGCTAGAGAAACTGCATACACAGTACAATTATTCAGTCGTTACTGAGATATCTAGTCTTATAGTGACCTTTAAACGATGGGAACGCAGGGCAAAGAGATCCATTGTGTGTATCTGAGGGGAGACTTAAAGGGGTTGTTCACCTTTGAGTAAACTTCTAGTATGATGTAGAGAGTGATATTCTGAGACAATTTGGCTTTCATTTTTTATTATTTGTGGTTTTTGAGTTATTAAGCAACTCTCCAGCTTGCAGTTTTAGCAATATCATTGCTAGGGTCCTAATTACTGTACCCTAGCAACCATGCATTGATTTGAATAAGAGCCAGGGATATGAGTAGGGGAGGGCCTGACTTGAAAGATGAGTAATATAAAATACTAGCAACAACACTAGGGGGGCAGATTTACTAAGGGTCGAATTTCGAAGTTAAAAATACTTCGAAATTCGACCCTCGAATTGAAATCCTTCGAATATCGAAGTCGAGGATTTTTAGCATAATCGAACGATCAAATAGAAATTGTACGATCAAACAATTAAATAGTTTGAATCAAACGGTTCGAACGATTTTTATCGATCGATCGAAGGATTTCTATTCGATCAAAAAAAAGTGCTGTAAAAGGTCCCCATAGGCTCACATTGCACTTTGATAGCTTTAATTTGGCGAAGTATGAAGTCAAAGGTTTTTTTTAAAGAGACAGTACTTAGATTATCGAATGCAGTGGCGTAACTACCGGGGGAGCAGGGGGTGCGATTGGCCCAGGGCCCGCACCCCCCTCAGGGCCCCCCGGCAGCTCTCGCGCCACTGACTCCGGCGACAGAAAATGACGTACGGAGGAGGACGGGGGGCCCGGCTGCACGTTCCGCGCCAGGGCCCGCCCCCTCTAGTTACTGATCGAATGGTCGAATATTCTAACTATTTAACTTCGAATCGAAGTAAATTCGAAGTTGTAGTATCCTATTCGATGGTCGAAGTATTCAAAAAATTACTTTGAAATTCAAACTTTTTTAACTTCGAAAATTCATTCGAGCTTAGTAAATCTGCCCCTAGATGTGTAGCCTTACTGAGCATTTCATTTTTAGATGGGAGTCAGTGACCCCTATTTCAATGTTGGGAATGGTAAGAAGAGGAAGATTTCTTCATTAAAAAAAAAATGAAGACCAACTGAAATATTGCTTAGAATTAACTATAATATACTCAAAGTTAATTGATAGGTGGACCACACATTTAACTAAACTCTAATTTCAGTATATGTTTGTAGAATAGTTCAGCAGCAAGCTGTAAGTAGCTGGTATTTAAACCTATAGATCTGGTGTAGGAGTAGAAACACCAACACTAACTAGTCCTGTGAACTGGGCAGATTTCTTTTGAGGTTTATCTCTTCGGTTCTGCCCTGAACATAATCTTCAAATGATTAAATAAATAATTAATGTGAGGCATCTTTTTTTTTTTTTTCTTCTTAGTAGCAGACAAGTAGTGAAACAGATTTTATGAGGAAATCATTTTCCAAGTCTTTCATTCTGCAAATCTAATTGTGCCTTGGCAATTAATTGGTATAAATAATAAATGCCGAAATGACAGTAGGTTGCATTTGCTTGTTTTTTTTTTAACAAAGCATATTGCATTATGAAATCACCCGGTATTGAAATTCTTCTTTTGTCAGCGATTCACTTGTGCCCTTGGGTAATTAATACCCTGCAGGTACGACTAAACCCTGTTTATTTCTGCAGCTGCGGGTGAATTCTTTTCAGCACTTAATAGAAAATACAGCCTTATAAATGAGCGAAAGGCAGCACAAAAAGATCTGCTGACATTAGTCATTGTCATGGCAGAGGCTTGAATTCCCTGGAGAGACACAGAGCATGGTTCAGGTTTACAGATCTCCAGTCACTATGCATCGTTCCAATGTGGTGTAGCATTTGTGATTGTACGCTCTATTGACTCAACATTGAGATTGTGGGAAAAAATCGACTGTTTCCTGTTATAGGGCTTGATGATTCATTATTGAACCTCACCAAAGAAATGCACATTGTAATCTTTCTTCATTTGTGACTGACACAAATAAAATTGCCTTCTATTATTTAACCTAGACAGTGAGGTAATTGTGTTGGGCCATGTCATGACCAATGCTACTAAATGAGTTATTTTTCTTCATTATTTGTTGTGCTCACTGCAAAAAGTACTTCCTTTTTTGTGACTTCAGATTATAGATGTGTTGCAAATACACAATAATAATATCATGCTAATTCTTACTGAATATCCAATAAGCCTTCTCCTTTGTATCACGAGCTTTCATACCTTTATCTTTATATGCTGGATCCTATTTAAAAATGGATGTCATAAGGAGGTCTCTGCTGCACCTGGGGAGGCTGAGGCCAATAAAAACCAGGTTCATTTATAAACACTGGGTATTTTTATACATTGGACATAGTCCACTGTCCACATAGTTGATCTAGAGGATCCAGTTCCTCTGGATCAACTAGCAGGCCGGTTATATATATATATATATAATATATATATAATATAATATATATATATATATATATATATATATATATTATATATATATATATATATATATATATATATATATATATATATTATATATATATATATATATATATATATATATATATATATACTTAAAAGGTTGAACTTGATGGATTTATGTCTTTTTTTTTTAACCTAACTTACTATGCTACAATGACATTTATGAACACCAATGGGCCAAAAAATTTTGCTTTCATTGGAATGGCTGAAAAAAGGCAGTCACTGATCGGTTGCTATGGGTTACTGCCCATGTGCAAGTTTGCCCAGTGTTTTAAAATAAGACCCAAGAGTGGGAGCACACCTGTCCCCGGCTCCCAAGATGAACAACAGCAAACTTTTTTCATAAACAGGGCAGTGGATACAGCTTAATGGGATTGTGTCATGATTTTTATGGTATCGTTTTTATTACAAATAACAAATTATTACGAAACAATACATTGCAAGTAATTCATACTACCATATAAAAATAACCACTAAATGCATTTTTTCTTTGTAATATTAGTGTGTAGACAGCTATCTCAGGTAATTTTGCTTCGTCATGTGCTTTCAGAAAGAGTTAGCACTTCACAATGGAACTGCTTTCAGATAAGCTATTGTTTCTCCTACTGATTGAGTCGCAACTTCATTTATCTGAACTTGGATTTTTATTATTGAGTGATGTTCTCATATCTACCACTAGGTAGAGCATGGGAGCATTTTTAGCAAATGCAGGTGTCAGGTCTGTTATCTGGTTTTCTTTCCATTGTTGTACTGATGGGCTGCTCCAACATGCAGTGAAGAATTTAAGAGTGACTGAAGTTTATCAGCGCACAGGTCACATGACTGATGGCACCTTGGAAACTAACAACATATCTAGCACCATGTCAGATTTCAGAATTAAATATTTAAAAAAAAAATCTGTTTACTCTTTTGAAAGACTAATTTCAATGCAGGATTCATTTTTGTAAAAAAAAAAAAAAATGAATGAATCCCTTTTACAATATTCTATAAATAAAAGACTGCATTTTGTCCAATTGTTTGAAGAACATTATATCATAACAACATAGCTGAAGCTTCAAGCTCCCCCTTATAGGTCACATAGTGTAGAATGTATGCCATTACCACATCATCAGCACTGTTGATGCTACAGTATGTTTCTGGGTTACATTAAACCCTATAATAAAAAGTGAGGGCTAGCACTTTAAGGGTTAAAATACCAAGGGCTCAAAATAACACATTGGTAAAATTCCTTGTTTCAGCGATGCAAGCTACACATAAAATAAAGAAGTACTAAACTGTGAACATTGTTATATTTTATGGAATTTTGAGATCTGGCTCTGCTTCTTTTCAAGGACAGGCTCCAGTCTTACTGCAGAGAAAAGTTGAAAACCTTTATGTAAATCTTTATGTAAATTGTGGCCCATTTATATTTTATTTTACGTGAGTGCTAAAGGGGCTCCAAACATCAGCTCCAATCAAGTTAAAAAATATATCTCCATCTGGTCTCTAAAGCTCCCTGCGATGAAGGTGATTGGAGCAAGGCCATGGCGCGGTGCTTATGATATGTTATTGTCTATATTTAGCATACCCCTTGGCTCCTATGCCAAATGAAAGGCTAATGCACTGGTATTACACCGTGTGCTTCTCTTTCTTTCTGCTGCACTAGAAATCTTCAAAGGTTTGATCTAACCAACGCTGTTTGGAAACTGGCCAGATATCCTCGCCCCTATCAATTATTCTCCAAGCTTATTAGTTCTTTAAAGGTTTCCTGCACTAAGTATACCAATTGCAGTCATGTTAAGTTAGTCTGGAATGAATTACAAAAATAAAGTTTTAACCATTAGAATGCTTTGGTTTTCTGTCATTCTAATTCTTTTTTGATGACTGCCTGTGCTTCTGTGCCTAGTTCAGCCTTGCTTCCATACAGTGTACATTGATTTCTTAGTACAAATCAAAGGGAAATGTTCTATTTTTAGAGAACCACTGCATGTACATGATTGCTGCTGTTTCATTCCAGATCCACTCTATTTTTTGTTGCACGCAGCCATAAACAAGATATTTACATTCGTGCCACATACAGTGCATAAGCAAATAACAGAAAAGGGGCTTGCAGTCCAATAAAATGTTACTTGCATGGCCATTATTAATAGCTATTGGTGCCAGTTCATGACTGGTTAAAGGGGAACACCACACAAACATAACTTAAAGCTTTTTGAAAAGTAAACATAATTTAAAGAAACTTTGTAATATACATCAGTTAAAAAATATGCAGACTTTTCAAGATATTTAATGGTTTCTTGACAGTTCCCTAAGCCTAGCCCCCTGCTCTCCTGCTGATCTGTCTGACTACTTTGCTAAGCTGGCTGACTACTGTTACTTTGTATCAACAGCCAGCTGTCCTTTGCCTGCATCCTCCAAACCCCACAATAACCTGCACACATGATTTCAATAAGGAATTGAACATCACAGTGCAATGCATTGTGGGTTATGTAGTTCTTGCATGCTGTCTGTAAGCTGTGGAGAAGTTGTTACAATTTGTAACATCAATATTTAGTCCCTCCTTCCCTGCCAGGATTTCAAATGATGCAGAAAGAGAAAAACTGTTAAACAGCTGGATTTCAGCATAGAAAATGGCATTTATTCATACTTTTTGAAGAAACAGGTAACTGTGAGGGGTATATTAGGAGTTTCTGTGTTATGTCAGCCTCTTTATCAGATTTTGGAAGACAAAGTTCCCCTTTAAATACCTTCTCTGTCTTTATGTGATATGTTCAGTGTTTAATCTATGTTGGACTATATTTATCTTAACAAAGTGCAGCCCCTTGCCATCTGTGGGCGGGGCTATGACGCAGCGATCAGCGATTGCCCGGTCGCCGTGTCAATCGAGGGAATCCCGCCCCGGTTTTGCTTATTTGGAAAACCGGGCAGGAAGTATAGACCCGGGCAGCCCCTCAAAATACCGGGCTGTCCGGGTCAAAACCGGACAGGTGGCAACTCTAGTATGCACAGACAATAAAATTAACACCTGTACAAAAGCACACAGTGTTTGTCCTGGCTAGTGGCAGATCCAGAAATCTGCCATTGTTTTCTACATTATCCATAAAGAAAACTGAATCTTATTTATGACCACAAGTGCAGTGAAAAAAGTGCAAGTTTGAGTGCAAGCCGCCAACAATGTAGTGTTTTTTTTTACTGTTAAATTTGCACAAAATCCGGATGACAGTATGATGGCAGCAGTGCAATGGAAGTGCAAGGAATACCTTTAGACTCAAGTACAGGTATGGGACCTTTTATCCAGAATTAACTAACTTTGGATCTCCATACCTTAAGTCTACTAGAAAATCATGTAAACATTAAATAAACCCAATAGGCTGGTTTTGCTTCCAATAAGGATTAATTCCATCTTAATTTGGATCAAGTACAAGATACTGTTTTATTATTACAGCGAAAAAGGGAGTAATTTTTAAAAATCTGGATTATTCTGATAAAATGAAGTCTATGGGAGACGGCCTTTTCTTAATTCAGAGCTTTTTGGATAACGGGTCTCCAGATAAAGGATCCCATACCTGTACCTTAAATAAATGGAAAAGTTAATGTAGCAACTGTGCCAAATTATGGGGTGCCGTTTGTCCCAAATACATTCTGTATACAAAACTATCTCTAATACACAGAATGAATGTCTCTCGTGGTATATAAGTATTTATGACCATACACAGATAAATATAATATACAAAAGACTTATTTCTATTAAAGAATGAAAACAAAATCTGGTTAGTGCACAAAAGGATGTCATTATATCACAAACTCCATTCTGTACAGTTTAACAAGCAATCTGTCTCACAAATGTATAACCTCCATGTAACGGACACACTTATGTGCAAAGTTACTTATAGAATGAATTATGTAAAAACAAAGTTGGACATAATATATAATAGTGTAACTAACTAGTGCTTGTCAAGCTAGATTTGAATGACAAAATAGATATCTGTGACAGAAAGCAAGATTTTATAGCACAGGATTCATTCTTTCCACAAAATGACAGTTTTGTTTCACAAAACAGATAAAATAACCATTCTGTGAAGCAACACTGTCAGTCACATTCCTGAACCAATAAGAACAAAGCTTATTGCCATATACAAACAAGATGAGAAGTGGCCAGCTCTGCTCCACATGGCTAAGGCAAAGTATCTGACCTGCTATAGAGGGCGCCCTCTAATGTCCCCTGTGCTGCATAGTAATAAACATGAACAAACCTTTCCTAAAAGAGCTGCTGTTAAACACTACAGGTTCATAAATGGAAGTTTTTACAAATGGCTGAGAAATATAATGCTGCACTTATAATGATTGTAGAGAAAGAAAAAGTATGCAAAACATAAATATGATCATTTTAAGTGATATGGCTATTCTTATTGTAGTAACCTGTTTGTGTGGCCATTTTGGTTAAGGGCATTCCTGCTGTTTTGCCATTATTTTATGACTCACTCCTGTTCCTCTTCCTGTCTAAGCTGAGAGCAATAATGGGACAGGCCACACCCACCTGCCATCTTCTATTAAATGTACCAGAAGTTACTGTGCTTGTCTGGCTGCTTTGCCTGCCTCTTAGAGTCAGTTATAAGTTTTGTATATGATAGTTAGACTCCAATGTCTCCTCCTAGCTGTAATTTGCACCAATTAGCTTGTAGTAGTCTCTTAATAATGTGCTTAGCTATAGTTCAACTACTACATAATAGATTTAGCCAGCGACTTGGGACTGATCATGTGCATCGCACATTGTGTATAGTATGATGTGTAGGTTATATGAACATCCACTCCTGAGTATTGTGTGTAAACAAAAGGCTTCAGGACTTCAACTTCACCTCCTTTCGTGAATTCGGGTCTTTTCACCGCTTCGGGACTTCAGCTTCGTCTTTTCGGCACTTCCGCATTCGGTAATATGTGCAATGGCCGCACGGCTTGGGCGCTCTTAAAGGGGACCCGGCTCTTTGAAAAATGCAGCACTTATGGGCCCCCCTTCAGGCCTGGAACACTTGTCCCCCCCTGCTGGCGGCCCTGGACATGCATGTGACATGGGCGCAGTTGTGCTCTCTGCTCTAGTGTTGTGCCCCCCTTGACCCACTCTGATGTGAAAGGGTTAAGCACTGGCAGGTAAGGGGACGGCATCATTAGAGTCTTTTGTTATAAATAAATATAAAGCATTGTATAGCTTCTTGCTTCTATATAAATAGATTATGATCCCCTAAATTGCCCCTGCCTAAATGACCCCCTTTTGTTTACACACAGTACTCAGGAGTGGCTGCTCATATAACCTACACATCATACTATACAGAATGCGTGGTCATACCTCCCAACATTTTGGTAATAAGTAAAAAGAGGGACAAAAAATTTTTGTCATGTAGCGCGGCAATTTTTTTTGACCACACCCTTTTTGTGGCCACACCCCATAATTACCATGTTCATTTTACAAAGTTTGGCAGGTTATAAAAGTTTGAAAATATTTCTCCTTATCTAAACTGTTAAAATTACTTATTTTTTTATCTCAAAATTGTTACAAAGTATCTTAGTTGCACCTGTTAGCTGTACTGGCCTCTCTGCCAAAAGCCAATTAAGTTAGAAATTTTGGACACAATAAAGATCTTTACAATTTGAATTGGTGCCTGCTGGAAGTCTGCATACATTGAGTGCCTGCTCCTTTTTACATTTCGGTTTGTCCGCCCCCTATGCTGAGGCTCAGGGCAGTGCACCTGGGCCACTTCCCTTACGTGGTGAGTAATTTGTTTACCACATTGAAATACAATACAGATGACTTCTTGTAAGTTAGAAATTTTGTTTCTTTTTCTGGCTGTTCAGTGCAGAGAAAAGAGGGACTTTCCAGTACAAATGAGGGACCTCAGGTTGAGCTGTCAAAAGAGGGACTGTCCCTCTGAAAAAGGGACAGTTGGGAGGTATGTGTGCACATGATCAGTTCCAAGTCTCTGGCTAAAGCTATTATGTAGTAGTTAAACTATAGGTAAGCACATTATTAAGAGACTACTACAAGCTAATTGGTGCAAGATTACAGCTAGGAGGAGACATTGGAGTCTAACTATCATATACAAAACTTATAACTGACTCTGAGAGTCAGGCAAAGCAGCCAGACAAGCACAGTAACTTCTGGTACATTTAATAGAAGATGGCAGGTGGGTGTGGCCTGTCCCATTATTGCTCTCAGTTTAGACAGGAAGAGGAACAGGAGTGAGTCATAAGATAATGGCAAAACAGCAGGAATGCCCTTAACCAAAATGGCCACACAAGCAGGTTACTACAATAAGAATAGCCATATCACCTAAAATGATCATATTTATGTTTTGCATACTTTTATTTTCTACAATCATAAGTACAGCATTATATTTCTCAGCCGTTTGTAAAAACTTCCATTTATGAACCTGTAGTGTTTAACAGCAGCTCTTTTAGGAAAGGTTTGTTCATGTTTATTACTATGCAGAAGAGGGGACATTAGAGGGCACACTCTATAGCAGGTCAGATACTTTGCCATGTGGAGCAGAGCTGGCCACTTCTCATCTTGTTTGTATATGGCAATAAGCTTTGTTCTTATTGGTTCAGGAATGTGACTGACAGTGTTGCTTCACAGAATGGTTATTTTATCTGTTTTGTGAACAAAACTGTCATTTTGTGGAAAGAATGAATCCTGTGCTATAAAATCTTGCTTTCTGTCACAGATATCTATTTTGTCATTCAAATCTAGCTTGACAAGCACTAGTTAGTTACACTATTATATATTATGTCCAACTTTGCTTTTACATAATTCATTCTGTAAGTAACTTTGCACATAAGTGTGTCCGTTACATGGAGGTTATACATTTGTGAGACAGATTGCTTGTTAAACTGTACAGAATGGTGTTTGTGATATAATGACATCCTTTTGTGCACTAACCAGATTTTGTTTTCATTCTTTAATAGAAATAGGTCTTTTGTATATTTTTTTTCTCTGTGTATGGTCACAAATTCTTATATAACATGAGAGACATTCATTGTGTGTATTAGGGATAGTTTTGTATACAGAATGTATTTGGGACAAACGGCACCCCATACCAAATGTCGTGGGACCAAAACGGCAATTTTCCTCGTAAATCTCGTAAATGATACCTTATTTGTTTTGATATGTTTGAGCCTAATGGGTATAAATGTTCAAGGTCTTTGCCAGATTAAAGGTTTTTGTACAGCCCTAGGGATTTGTGTTTCCCAAGGCACTACCTTGCTTGAGGATCTAACTATGTCTTTGCTACTTCACTATACACATTTTTCTCCAAACCCTGGAGCCACTTCGTTTTCTTAGTCTGCGCATTAAAGTGTCATATTGAGTCTCATGGCCATTCGTGACAACTTCATGAATGCCAGCTAGTTCTCTGTCCTTTTGCAAGCAGGCCTTTTCACTATTAGATATTAGACATTCGGGCTATTATTTCTCAGGGCCTGTGTGAATGCCAAGAATATGTACAAGATCACCAAGTTTATAAAATTACGGTGGGCAGATATGGTGACGGCATGAGGATAGGTTTTCCTTAATGTCATAGTGCTGCTGTACCTGAGGGCACACAGCAATTTAATGACCGGTGTCATATCTTACACAATATTTTGCTCAGAGCTTTTTTTGTCCTTTATAAATGCATGGCCAGAGATATCTTTAGTCATCTCTGTCATTTCTTTGTGAAACAAATGTCAGGTTTCAGGTATGAATAAGGTGTTTGAAAACAGAACCTATTACAATAGATCACTGATTATTTTATATTGTCACTCTGACTTTATAGTGTTTTTAGCAATCTATATCGCAAGACACACTCCTTGAAGCACTCAATGATTGAAATCAAGCCCTCTCATTGGTTCATAACTGTCACCAATACATAAAAACTTTGTTAGAACAGGCGTTCTGTTATTGATCCTCCTGTCCACTGCTTTGGGGAACCCGCTCTAAATGTAGGAACCTCTGACGCATTCATAAATGTAAAATGTGAAGTAATCAGTGTGTCATATATTACTGTAGAAAAATGTTGTATCATATATTAGTTGTTGCTGTACAAACATACAGAAAAGTATGTTCTTGCAGTTTTTAAGTGACACAATTTAAGTTAGTACAAGTATGAGACTGTTATCTGAAATGTTCTGGACCTGGGGTTTTCCAGATAAGGGATCTTTCTGTAATTTAGATCTCCATACTTTTAAGTTTATTAAAACATCATTTAAACATTAAATACATCAAATAGGATGGTTTTGCCTCCAATAAGGATTAATTATATCTGTTTGGATCAAGTACATGGCACTGTTTTATTAATGCAGAGAAAAAAAATTATTGGCTTATGATGGAGTCTATGGAAGATGGCGTTCCTGTATTTCTGAACTTTCTGGATGATGGATTTAATGCTGCATTTGACAGTAATCTTCAGGCATTTTGGGTTTAGAGTGGATGGATTTACAATCCATCAATTGTATGGAAAGGCCGCACTTATCTCATAGCAAGGTCTGAAATATTAAGAACCATCATAAAAAAAAAAGTCACTGTCCCTGTTAGGTTGGATATCTCCACATTCTGGAATTTGCACTTTAAGGATTGAACATGCACTTTGCAGTCCATTGGTAGTCCACCATTATGGATGCAACAAATCTCTGCCTTTTTCAGCAGAATTTGGATTCGACTGAATCCAAAAATCACATGACTTTTCATCACACAAATAAGGAAGTCAACATTTTTTAACTGCGTGCGCAGTTCTCTTTCCCCCTTGTTTCCCTAATGTACATAGGGTTTCGAGTTCAGTTTGGTATTTGGCTGAATCCGTGTACCGATGTTGTACAGTTCAGAAACTGTGGGTAGGTATAGATTCATTGGTATAAACTGTCAACAAATCACATCATTTGTCACCTAGTCATACAGTTGAAATTCTGAAAGCAGAAGTCACCTCTGACTTTCAAACTGCTGCCCGAGCTCTAGGGTAACTGAGCTATGACAGCCAGATAGTACCGTAGATGAATTCCAAACCTGTAATGTTTTTCTTTTGTAACCAGTGTTACAATACCAGTGTTCCTGAGCTTTGGAACTACCAGTGATTTCTTTAACCAAATATTTCTTGGTTAATGGATCAGGGTTAAAGTTGCCCCTTTTACATTTACCCTCTCAGCAGTGAGAATTATAAAGGGTTAGATTCAGACTGGAACTGTAGGAGCTGAATCGGTTTGTTTTTATTTGGATCTTACGATCTATCATAGCAGCTGAATGTTTTTACTAGATGTTTGGCCCATTTATATACCACATTTGAATATCCGTAATCAAATTGTAGTCCTGCTTTAAAACAAATCTGTTGCAGACATACTGTGTTTGTACTCTGCTGGTGAGAATGGCTGCCTTTTCCTAATTGATAAATCAAGGCAGCTCCAGAAAGCACAGCCTTCCTGATTGTAATAGATTTTATTCCACTGCAGGCACAGCTATTCTTTTTGCTGAAATGTAAAGTGAAAAAGTTTCTGTTTTCACAAAATCGCTGCTTAATAGTTAAGGCTTCAGGGAAAACAGCTGTTTCTGTTGATTGATCAGCCTATGACTTGCTGCTGCTAAAGAAACTCACATTACTGAGCTGACCCTTCCTCTGCTGCCATAAACTGGAAAATCAACTTCGTAGGAAAGAGAGGAGGAAGTTCTTTTAGCCCCTGTGCACACTAATTATAGCATTGTAATATATATATAGAACTACATTTAAATAAATTAAGGGAGATTTAATTGAATAGTCTAGGTTGGACAATGTATCATTCTTCACGGAAAAATTGAAACAAAGACGGGTTGTTAAAGTGGACCTGTCACCCAGAGATAAAAAGCTGTATAATAAAAGTCCTTTTCAAATTAAACATGAAATCCAAATTTTTATTTTGTTTAAGCTTTCATGCCTGTTGTAAACTCATTTAAAATTCTCAGCTGTCAATCAAATATTTCTTGCCCCTCCTCTAATCCTTATGCAACTACTTTCACTTTCCATTCTGCACTTACTAGATGTCACTGTCCTCTTCGCATGGGGATAGATATCAGACCCCCCAATGTGGTGCGCAGGGGGTGCAACTGGGCCAGGGCCCGCACCCCCGCAGGGCCCCCCTGGAAGATCGTGCACGCTGCAGCCGGCTGGAGTCGGCTGCAGCGGCAGAGAAAAATCACTCCGACGAGGATGGGGGCGGGCCCGTCTGCACGGCCCGTACCAGGGCCCGTCCCCACCAAGTTACGTTACTGGTGGTGCACAAACAAGAGTTTGAGATGATGCAAGACTTGGCTTAATAACAGTGTCCACAAAATGGTGCCTGCCTACTTGCTATAATTATGAATTCCCAGACCAAAGGATTCAAATAATTCATGTAGTGTAATTAAAGTTTATTTTGCTTGACTAAGAGGGTGCTCAGAGATGTTTTTTCTATTATTTACTACAGGCAGCAGAACAGGGTTAAAGGTGGGTTTGATTAGATAGATTAATGCCTCACAGGACTAAACCTTTACAGGTTTCATAAAGATTCCCTCATCTTTTGCAGATCAGCCTGGGTTCATAGGGACAAATTTAGATGAGCTAGGTAGGAATTTTACCAATTACTCCCAGCAGGGAAAATTTTAAGATATCCTCAAAATGACATATTAATCAACAGACATCACTGACTTTACTTATATAGGAGCATAGTCTGTGTCAGGCTGAATTTGGGAACCAGCTTTGTATACAGAATTATAGCCATGTGAAAAGTCTTATTGGGCTAAAACTGGACTGGATGGCACATGCTAATCACTGTAGCCTCCTATGTTGTAAGATAATTTTATCCATTTTTCCTATGTAGATTTTCATTACAAGTGTTTCTTGAATTTCTCACCTGCATGATGCTTTTTTTTGTGTGATTTCCACTTTATGTTAAAGCAATCCCTCTTGGATCTTCGTGTAAACACTTTATTATGTGTTAATAGCTACATTTGTTTGCTGTGAAATTAACATAAATATAATTTATCTATAGCGGTGATCCCCAACCAGTGAGCAATATGTTTCTCACCAACCCCTTGAATGTTGCTCCCAGTGACCTCAAAGCAGGTGCTTATTTTTTAATTCCAGGCTTGGAGGCAAGTTTGTGCAGTAGCATAAAAACCAGGGCTACCAAATAGGTAATCACAGTCCTTATTTTGCAACACCCAAGAACATTTTTGTATACTTGCGTTGCTCCTCATCTCTTTTTACATCTGAATGTTGATCACGGCTAAAAAAAGGTTTGGGGACCTCTAATCTATAGTCAGGGGAAATTAAAATGTATAATTCACCAAACTGTTGGAAATGTCCCATTCTTCTAACAGGGGTGGTTATAGATTCATGCACAAGTACAGTAGCATGACATACTTGGGATTTTTTTTAGCTGTCATCGGTGGTAAATTGCTTGAGCAACTTTGTTGTAGATGAAAGTTTTGTAGAGTAATATTTAGTAGGAAGACTAGTTAAGGTGTGTCTTGTGCATGTCCAAATCCCCAATAAGCAGGGAGGATAGCTAGTGTACATTTGCCTGTGTCAATCTGCGTTATCAATCTGTTCTTGACCTGTTCTTGACTTGGCAGGGGACAGAAGAAGTAAGTGCAAACACTAGGGTTGGTGGATGTGGGGGTATATTTATTTAAATGGCAAATGTGGAAATACAAAACACATTTCATTGGAATAAGATACTCCTTCTCCAGTAAGAACAGCTTACCAGTTGGGCAGTATCCTCCAAGACTAGTCCATTTCCATCCTAGTGACATTATTAACTGCCATTATTAAAATGTCATGTTTTCTTGGGTGTATGGTTTAAAATTTCATTGCAATCTTTTGTTTTGGATCAGTTACAGTTTAAAGCTGGCCATAGATGCAAAGATCCGATCGTACGAATCATTGTACGATCGGACTTTCCCATCTCCCGACCCGCCACTAACCATTCAGATCAAAGTCTTACCAGTCAGATTAGTTAAAGAACAGATCAGCAATATTCTGCCCCTGACAGCAATCGTACGATATCTATGTCCAACAAAAGCTAGTGACAGTCTCCCACTGAAAATCGTACGATCGGCAATACACGCAGAGATATTATCGGCAGCCGACAGAAATTTTCTAACCTGTCCGATCGACCAAACGACCGATCTACGCCGGACGAAAAATGTCGGAACTCTCCACACACGGTTCGAAAATCGTACAAATCCTCGATTCGTACGATCAGATCTTTGCGTCTATGGCCAGCTTAACAGAATTGATAAGTAATCACACTGGAAAGCAATTGGATCAGAAGATCACAGGGTTTTATTAATAGCATTAAAAAAGTAGGCACAAACCATTATCCATGGGTTTAACTTCTCCCTCTTCTCACTATTGATCCTTCCAGCGTAGCATACATTTCAGTAGTATTATGCTTCTTTTTTTCCGCAGTATGCAATGCTGTAACTGCATTTACCAGTAGCTACAGTAAGCTAGAACATTAAAGCAAATATTTGAATTGTTTCTGTGGGTAACTGCACTGGTACAATTTAGCACATAATTTAGTAAATAAGCCCCAATATGGAATTACAGTGCTTGTTCTACTGCGTGTAAAGCATTGCTTCTTTACCTGGAATCCATATAGTGGTCTGTGGTAATGCAACTTCACAAAGGAAATGACAAATGTGTATATTTACAGCATGGTTTCAAAACAGATGCAGCGTTGATCTATGAAGTCATCGGGCAGCAAAAGGTTGCGGCTAATGAACTTACGCTTTCAGTAAGGACCTCAGTGACATGGAATCTCTAGCTGAATGTGAGTCATAATTCACAGTAAAGCTGATGAGTGGCCTCTTAGTCTATACTTTTTGCCAGTAGGAAAAAAAGCAGAATGAAGCTGGCAGGAGGAGAGGGCAGGATACAGCTGTCCACTGTCCATATTTTACAGCAAAAAGAGGACATAGAGCTGTAGAGAAGGAGCTTATATATATATATATATATATATATATATATATATATATATATATATATATATATATATATATATATATATAGTATTTATTTAAATTGTATATGTTATTTATATGAATATAAATTGGAATGGCAATTCTGATGGGAGTTCATAGAAAACCTAATCAGTAGACTCTCATGAAGCAGATGCCATAAGCACCATGGGAACTGGTAGAAATCCTGCTTAGCATCACTAAGCAAAAATTAGGGGAAGTTGCATTGCTTTCTAAATTTATAACTGGACAGGCGTTGGAGAAGTGGTCACATTAAAGGGGACCCGTCACCCAAAAAAATTATTCAGAATCTTATTTTATCACATTAGTCAAGCAAAATGAACTTTAAGTACACTGTATAAATTATTTGAATCTTTCTTCCTTCAGTCTGGGATTTCAAAATTATAGCAAGCAGGCAGGAGCCATTTTGTCATTAAGACAAGCCTTGCATCATCTCAGAATCTTGTTTGTGCACCAGAATGGGAGACCCAATGTCCATCCCCATGCCCTGGCTACACAATTAAATGGTAAAGAGAACGGGGGAATGTGGGGAGAGCAGTGACATCTAGGAAGTGATGGATGGAAAGTGAAAGTAATCTTCTGCCCCGCTTCTATGCCCAGGGTAAAGAGGAGGGGCAGACAATATTTGATTGACAGCTGAGATTTTTAAATGAGCTTACAACAGCTGTGAATGCTTTAATAAAAAATAGAAATTTGATTTCATGTTTAATTTGAAAAGGACTTTTATTATAGAGATTTTTGTGTCTGGGTGACAGTTCCATTTTAATATTATTTTAACAATAAAATATTTATAGCAATCTTAATGTATTTTTTTCAGCTTGCACATTGTGCATACAGTCGTATATGCCAAATTTTTTTGTCTTTAAGGACCGAGGTAGGTTGACATCTGCAGTATGTCAGATATACATCAACATTTTTTATGGTGCCCTGACATTGCCTAGAAAAATTCCAGTACCAATCAGGCAAATGCACATTATTTTACTCATCTTTGCCACAAATAACAAATATTTGTATTGAACAGCTGCAAATAATTCCAGAAATAGTCCTTGTCTCAACATCTGTCCCAGGGATTATTATTGTCCCTGGAAACATCCCATGTTTTAAAACTGGCAGAGTAAACATATGTACTTCAATAACCAGAGTGCAATTCTCAGCACTTTCTCTTTCAAAATAAGCTATATATAGAGAAAATCTTAGTACTGTACACCATTTGTGGCCAAAAGACATACCAAGTATAGCGAGTATTGTGTATTCAGCTCACTTTTTTATATTTAACAAAAATGACAAATTTGTACCAGGTCTGTAACCTATCTAATGTTTCCTAACAATCAGGTGGTTATAAATGCTACCTAATGATTGGCTGCTCTGCGTGTGTAGACCTTATGTATATTTCATTATTGATGGGCGAATTTGCGCCGTCTCGCCAAAAAATTTGCAAAACAGCGAAAAATTTGTGAAACGACGCTGGCGTCTCGTTTTTGACGCCAGCGTCCGTTTTTGACACCAGCGTCCATTTTTTTTTTACGCCGGCGGCAAATCGCGAATTCGAGCCAATTTGCTGCAAATTTGAGCCTGGCGAATAAATACACCCATCACTATATTTCATACGTGTAAACTTTACGATAACACTGCTATTCTCTATTTAAGATCTTGACAAGGCAGTTTTTGCTTGGCAAGATTGCCTACACTGCAGGGCAGATTAGTGATCTGGTTTGTAGTAATAGTTTTACAAGAATTGTAATGAATACCCACAAAGTATTTATATGTAATATAAACTCAGTATATGGGTTGGAGATACATATAACAGAGGAACACTCACTCCATTGTTGCAATTTTTAATTTATGGCTCTTGGGTGGGGGTATGCAACAGTTTATAACAGTTATGGGATAACTGAGACATTATACAGTGTATCTGCATGTTAATGTACAGCTCAAAAAGGTAGCCTGAGTCAGCTTATGAGTGCCCATAAGGCACAAAATGCATAAGGCTTACTTTTTTTTAGATATTTTTCTTTAAAGGGGAACAATTTGTGAAAATTAAAATTGAATATAAGCTTCAGCATACTGAAAAAAGAAACTTTGTAAATACAATCAATTAAATATTCTGCATTATTTCTGAAATAATAAAGTTTATCTTTACTATCCCTCTTTTAGCATCTGTTTCTCATCATTCTCTCTACATGCAGGAGTTGGGTGTTAGATAATCATTGACAGTTACATCTAATATATCTTATAGGGTGCTCCTTTGCCTAGAAGATGTATTAGAGCTCACTCTATTAAAATCACCAGACATAGTGTCTCTCTACATGCAGAATTTGTGCAAAAGGCAGTTATTTTCTTAGATTTTGTTTGTACTGGAATAAGTTATTTGAGCTCTAATACATCTGCTAAGAAAGGAAGCCCCCTATAAGATATATTGGATCTAACTGTCAATGACTATGACTACCATCTGACACCCAACTGCTTCATGAAGACAGAATGAAGAGAAACAGATGCCGAGAGAGGGATAGTGAACATAAACTTCATTATTTCACAAACAATGCAGAATATTTAATTGATTGTATTTAGAATTTTTCTCATTTCAATATGATGACGCTTATATTAAATGTTAATTTTCACAATAGTGAATTTAAAAGGTGCTGAACACTGTGTAAACGAATCCCTTTGGCCCTCTAGCTGGAAGTTGTAGTGTCATCTCTGGCCTAGAAACTGTAAGATTTTGTCCATCTTGTACCATACCATAGAGATAAAATGTAATGATGGTCTCTCTGTATAATTTATTACATATTTTCATGTTGATTGGGTTTTATGCATATTTCTTAGAATTAGCTCTGCTAACATGTTATATAGCATAGCAATTCTAAGAGTAACACAACAGCTGCACTTTAGTCTATTGACTGACAGGTACAGTCATTATACCTTTTAAATTAGAAGCCATGTCAGTCACCAGTCTCTCCTTTTGTGGAAGTGATATTACAAGTTCTGAACATTTGCCATGGTTTAAATGCTTTAAAAAAAATGGTTATTAAAATGTAATCAAATACAAGAATGATTAATTACCAGGATTAGCAAACTGATTTCCATATATACCTGACAGGGTGTTTTTGAATTTGCACAGCATTCCAAAAACAACTGCCATCAGAGATACATTATATACATAGTTTCAAAATACCTTTCTGAGATTTTTTTTCCTCCAGGCGTTCCTCTCTGAAAACTAAAAGTACTGGTATGGGACATATTATCCAGAATGTTCGGGACCAGATAAAGGATCTTTCCATTATTTGAATCTCCATACATTTTCTGATTAAAATTAATTGCCTGCAATGATGATTAATTATTTGGATCATGTACAAAATACAGTTTCTTAAGAATTAAATCAATTTAAAAAATCTGCATTATTTAATTAAAAAGGCGTCTACCAGAGAAAGCCTTTCCGTAATTCGGAGTGCTCTGGGTAATAGGTTTCCGGATAACGAATCCCCTACATGTACAATAAAATATGTAAGCCCAAGGAAAGGGAGAAAATATACTTGGAACTAAAAAAAACTTTACTGTTGCTGTTTGTTGCAAATGGTTTATGGAGGTAATAAGTTATAATGTGTGTTTGTGTGTTTTAACATGGCATGTACTGACTGTAACTGAGGATAAAAGTGCAAAGTATAAAACTGTGATTTTAAAGGAACAGTAACACAAAAAATTTGTTTCCCTGCACTAGTACAATTGGTGTGTTTGCTTCAGAAACACCACTACAGTTTATATAAACAAGCTGCTGTGTAGCCATGGGGGCAGCCATTTAATAGCACAGTTTATTAGTATTCTATTAGGTTGGTGGCACAAAGTCAGATTCGGGGAGATAATTCACCCAGCAGGCAGCAGGAAGGCGTTTCGGGGAGATTAGTCGCCCACAGTAGAGGAGATTTGACACTGGGTGATTGTGAGAGCTTATCTGTTATTTGTAACCTTGCTAAGTAATTCTTTTGCAGGTTGAATGGCTGCCCCCATGACTACACAGCAGCCTATTCTTATAAAGATAGTAGTCTTTCTGAAGCAAACACATAACTTTTACCAAAGCAGGGCAACAATACATGATATGTTAATTATTTTTCAATACTTTTTTGGTGTTACTGTTCCTTTAAGTGCTGTATGCAAAGCTAATTCCGCCTTACAGCAAAAAAAACTGGTTGATTTCACTTTGATGAATATAGTGCAAGTTGTAGAGAACACAGACTTTGAATTACCTTAAGGAGATTTTTCTGGGATCTGTTTAATGATATAATGAACTGCTAGCACTGCCATGACAGAAATTATATATTTTCACCTGCATTAATGTGAACTCGGCTTGCATAAGATTTATATGTTTGGAAGCACTGGAAAATTACATGGAAATGAAATTTATTTTTCTCTCCTTGGAATCTATGGGCGTTTTTTTTTCCTGACAAAACCTGGTGAAAAATTTCGCTCATCAATAAGTCTTGACCCATTTTCTGGATTTCATTTCTTTACTTTGTGTTCCCTTGGATAGGAAGAGACCCTTAGAAACTCCTGCCCAACATGAAATTAATTTAATGATGTCTTAGATGTGAGCGTGTGCTGTGTGCGTAGCAATCTATGTTTTAATCACCGGGCTGCTTGGAGCCTAAATGTATATACTGTATGCTATTTTAATAGTGTCTGGTACATATCAAACATTGGTTGTGTAAAAAAGCAAATGGGATTATACGGAGGACATGTATTGCACCAATAAGAAAGCAGGCTGTTGCTGTCTATCAGATACTGTACAACCTAATATCAAAATACAACAAAATATACTGTGAGCTGTAAATGGGATTTCACCCACGCTTTTCATTTCATTAAATATATTCATCCATTTCAGAGAACTTTTAGCAGTTTCTATGAAATTAATAGAACGTGAAGGTAATTTGTTTAAGCGAAATAAATGGGCATTGCAAAGTGAAAGGCAAGAGCAGGTATTCATTATATACAATGTTAAAAGCATAAATCACCATATGGTAGCCGAGTAGGGTATATTCAAAGCAATTATATAGATTTGTTACCTTGCCTAGAAATGCTGTTTCTTTATGAGTCTAAGTGAATTGATTTCTCTGCTTGATAAAATAGAGCTGGGGGGCTGGATATTTGTACTTTATACACAGTGCATATTGCCAGCATTGTTTTATAAAGAGAAGCACAGTAATTACGAGTGGGTTAAGGGCAGCTATAAATTCATGTTGGACTTTGAAGCTGGAAAAACTGGTTTGCCTTTGTTTGTTGCACCTTAGTATCTCTATCCCTTTAAGGGGTTGTTCACCTTTTCATTAACTTTAAGTATAATGTAGAGAGTGATATTCTGAGACAATTTGCAATTGGTTTTCATTTGTTATTATTTGTGTTTTTTGGGTTATTTAGCTTTTTATTCAGCAGCTCTCCAGTTTTTAGTTTCAACAATCTGGTTGCTAGAGCATTTGTTTTTAGATGGGGTCAGTGACCCCCATTGGAAAGCAGGAAAGAGTCTGAAGAAGACAAATCATTCAAAAACTAAAGAAAAAAAGAAGAGAAAAGAAAAAATGAAGGCCAATTGAAAAGTTGCTTAGAATTGACCATTCCATAACATATTAAAAGTTAACGTAAAGGCAAACCACCCCTTTAAAGGAAGTCTAAACCCAAAAAATTAATTTATGTATTCTTATGTAGGGTGATTTTCTGTGCACTTTTGCAATTTACATTCATTTTCTCTTTTTAACATATTTTAATCTCCGTGTAAATAACCAGTTTAGGACCACAGACTGGGTGCTTATTGTGGGTGGCTGCTATTTGGCCAATTTATATGTGTGTTCTGCTGTGAGTCCAGTTTATGATAATACAGGGCATATTGAAGTTTATATATAGAAATAAATACAATGAAACAGGCAATCCGTAATGAAGCTTATTCCCACCACATGCATCTTGGTTAAAGAGGCTGGAGGAAAATCATTACCCCCAACATGGCTTTGTTTATTGTAATGATGAGAATATTATAAATCTATTGCATTTGAAATACTAAGGGCCCTATTTATAAACTGTTATACAAAAATCCTTCTTTGATGCTATTTTCATTTTATTTTTTTGCTTTTTACAATCAATTTTGACTTTTTTATAATTAAAATTTGAGTAGAATTTGGTGTACTACAAACCTGGTTTCATATGGGAGTCTGGGGATAAATATTGATCTCATTTACTAGGCCTTGAAATATTGTAAAAGTGATAAGATTACACTAACATTTTACTATTGTGCGTTCTGTCTATTTGCATCAGTATTAAACTAACAGTTTCCACTAATTACTAAATTAATTGCCAATTCTGTTTGTAAAACAAAAAAAAAAATCAAGAGAATTTTGATGGTTTAAAAATCGGTTCTTCATAGTGGCCGTATGGTTCCTGTACATGTGTCCATGTAATGATGGAAACCACATTTTTGTCTTTTATTTAACTTTTTTGCTAAAATTTGAATATGTATATTAGGGTTCAGATTTGGTTTGATATATGGCCAAATCGTTTGTGGAGTATTCATTATGTGGCTGAATCGATAAATAATGAATTTGTTCCATGTATAATTCCAAGCAACGCTTCGCTTTCTAATGTTTTTCAAATATTAGCCTCTACAACTGTTCTGCCCCTGCAACATAAAAACTGCTTCTCTGCACCCATGAATGTGAGCGGCCATGTTGCTTTCCTTAGTGGATAGTTTGCTGATAGATTGCATGAAGAACAATATGCCATGCTCTCATAATTTATCATTGTCTTTTAAGGAAGATAAATGAAAGATGTTAAAATGATCATCAAAATGATATCTGTTCGCATGTAATAAATTTCACAGGCAGCTCTTGCAGATGATTTCAGTTGCAGATGACCTTTAAGCAAAGAAGTAAATGAAAGAGCTCCTGTTTTACATGCAGACAGTAGTTGCTGCATACTAGGAAATGATTTCCTTCTCATTCTTTATGCAGCACTTTCACTTACTGTATACACGCTTTCACTTCATTTTACTTCTTTGGAGGTAAATTTAGCTGCTGTTTCCTCTCGGCTCTTTTTTTTCACCGTGATTAATAGAAAGTTCACAGTTCTAGGTCTACGAAATCAGTAATATCCTATGCATATGATGCAACAGTAATATTCCATTGTCAAAATCACTTTGATGTTGTTGGGGTTTTGCAGTCTGTCAGCACCTTGATATTGTTTTATTACATAAAATAAAAACGCCATATTTGAGCTTTGAGTCGTTTTACAATTTTGTACAAGTATGAAAAAAAAGACAAATATTGTAACAAATGTATTATTTGGTTACGGGTATGGGGTCCGTTATCTGGAAACCACCTTATCCAGAAAGCTCCAAAGTACAGAATGGATGTCTCTCATAGACTCCATTATAATCTAATAAACCAAATTTTAAAAAATTATTTCCTTTTTCTCTGTAATAATTGAACAGTACCTTGTACTTGATCCAAACTGAGATATAATTAATCCTTATTGGAAGCAAAACCAGCCTATTGGGCGTATTTAATGTTTACATGATTTTATAGTAGACTTAAGTTATGAAGATACAAATTATGGAAAGATCCGTTATCCAGAAATCCGCAGGTTCCCGAGCATTCTGGATAACAGGTCCCCCATACCTTATTTGAATTTTTAAAGGTTTCCTGCACCCAAAAACTGAATATAATTCTAAACATCTTTTGAGCACACATAAGAAAAATTATGTTGTTTTAAAGCTATGTACAGGTATGGGTTTCGTTATCCAATTTCATCCAAATAATCCAAATTTTTAAAAATGATTTATTTTTCTATGTAACAATAAAACAATACCTTGTACTTGATCCAAAAAAAGATGTAACAATATCTGGAAGATGGCAGGGAAGTACCTTGTACTTGATCCAAACTAAGATAGAATTAATTCTTGTTGGAGGCAAAAGCAGCCTATTGGGTTTATTTAATGTTTACATGATTTCTTTATAGACTTAAAGTTTTAAGATCCAAATTATGGAAAGATCAGTTCTCCGGAAAACCTCAGGTGCTGAATAATAAATAATTACCAATTGTTTTAGATTTATCAATTTATTTTCTAGAGCTGAAAATAATTGTGCTAATCCTTTCTATCCACTTGCAGTTTTCACTGGGGAGTAGGGATTCGGTTGGGTAATAGTGCTCGCTGCTGTTGCCAGGCAGCACTGAGCAATAACACCCCAATAAGCAGAATTGTTATTGACTTTTAAAAACAATCAAACCCATTTTGACTGTAAAAGCAGTTTGCAAGCACAATTGTCAGACAAATCCCTTCCAGGTTGTGATACATACTCAAGCAGCTTGCTGTAGCCCAGATCTGGAGCTACTGGGTGTATGTTCGGAGGCACAGATCTTCCCTGCTAAAGGCCTGTGGCTGCTTTGGGCTGGTAAAGAACATAATGTGCAGCATGTCTACCCTACCTCTTTGTTAAGCTTTACTTCTCAAGTGAAGCAAAATAAAAGAGATAGGAAACCTGATTATTTTTTAGTTTAAATGCATGTGAAGTTGTTAATCCCCATATTAGTATCAGATCTTTGAATTTGTTGAACCATAACATTGTGTTTGTAATATCAGATATAGTGTTCAAATGAAAGAAAGAACAAGTAAAAAGAAACTGAATGAACTCTTAAGTATGTTTCTGTTGTACGCGCTTAACGTATATGATTAACACGGTCAGGAAGGAAATGGTGAAACAAAAAAAGATTCTGTAGAGAGAGATAATCCTATTATGTAATTGCAGAAGGGTGTAAATTCTATGATGATAACTTGATTAAGGATCTCCCCCCATGAGGGTTTTGCAATTTTACTGTTTTGGTATATAAGGGTTTATCATTTGTTATTTCAAAGGTAGATTTTTCCTTTACCCTTCCAGCTCACTGTCCCCACTGTATCATAATATCTCCCTATCTGCTGCATTCCACATTCTGCTGCTCCTATACCTTACATAGATTTCTGAAAAATCTATCATCTCCAACTATCACAAACAAGCATAGGGAGTTTGAATCTTTCTCCTACCTGCTCTCTCTCTTCTACTGTTACTTGCTGCAGTTGATTTCTCTTCTTATCCGGGTCCCTCCCATATACCTATCTGCCATCACCTGCATTATAAACCCCCCTCTGTTCAAACCCATCAAAACTGCTAACCTTTCTAACTTTATTCAAATTTCCACTCTCCCTTCTGCTTATCTTCTCTTGTGCCAAGTCAAGTCAAGATCTCTCTGTGTATGGCCACCTTAAGTCTCTTCAGCTCTTTGCCCTAACTGAGACCAGGCTCTCTCAGAATGACAATTCTATTGAGGCAGCTCTCTCCTATGGTCTTACCTTCTCTCATACCCCCACACTACTGGCCCTGGGGGAGGAGTAGGCATTCTGCTCTCCCCATGTTGCCGCTTTAATCTAATCTCTACACCTCACTACTTCGTGTTTCCTTCTTTTGAGGAACATGCAATTTAACTGTTCTACCCTCTCAATGCACGGGTAGCTTTTATTTATAGACCTCCTTCTGCCAAATCTCCTGCTACATTTCTCTCTGACTTTGAATCCTTTGAATGGCTTTCCTTTTTCTTGTGCTCTGACAGTCCTGCAATTATTCTGGGTGACTTCAGTTGTCACATCGATGACCCCTCCCAGTCATGGCCATCACGATTTCTCCATCTAACCACCTCCTTTGATCTCTAGCAATGGATAAACACAGAAACCCATAAGGATGGTCACTCAATCTCCAAGAAAAACTAAGAGTCTACCTTTTGGAGCACTACAACATTATTCCTGGTACCTATTGGGCAATGCCTTTACCTTGTGCACTTTTTACCCTCCAATTTGTGCCTGTATGTTAGCCACTCACCCACTGTAAGCTCTATGGGACAGGGACCTCTTTCCTATGGTGTCTTTTCCACATAGCACTTTCATTTTTATTGAACTTTTATGCAACAGCACTAATAAATAACATATAACAGCGCTTTACAAATAAAGTTATACATACATACATTACTTTTAGGATTTTTGTGCTCTTTATTCTTCTGAGTTTAGTGCTCGTACATGTGTGATGCCACATTTAGAACCAGGGGCTGTACAGCACTAACCACGTTGTAAAAAAAATCCCCAAAAATCTCAAAATTAGTAGTATGTGGTTTTTCTATATACAGTAAAGAAACAGATGTAAATGGCAAATGTGTAGCCAACAGAACAGAGTTCTGTTTCTATTCCAGTAAATTTGCACTGTTTGAAAGAAGGAATCTCTTTCTATGGTTTTCTCTCCTAATTTAGTTTGTATTTTATGTATTTTTACTTGTTTTTGATGGTGTGGCTACTCAAACTTTCGTACGATCACTTGTGCACCCTAGCAAGGTTCCGATCAGTGAAACTTAAGTAAGTCATTTCCCTGCTGTTCCTTTTGTAAATTGTCTGGTACTGGACTTCATGTGATAGCACAAACTTGTGTAACAGAGAAATAGCTTTGCATGTTAAGTTCACATGGTTGTTCTTGTAAACATATTCATTTTTCATGGATGCCCAGTTCCAGACCAACCACTGATACTATGCTTGCATCAAATTGGGTCACAAAAAAGTACTACTTTGCTCTGACTTCTTCATTTTTCTATTGTACATGTGCCCTATTTTATTCACCGCAGCAGGTGCTTTATCTATCAGAGCATTTTATGCACACTACATCCAGATAATAGATTAATTGTAACCAGTGGGAGGCAACATACATTAATTATGCAATTTATCTTCTCTAGGATGTAAAAAAAAAAAAGTGAATTACTGAGGAAGATAAAAAATGAGAAAAATAAATAGACAAAAAGGGAAATTGATGAATGGCGAGAAGGGGTGTAAACTAGGGAGATAATAGTTACCAGCTATATCTATCTGCCTTCATAACATAGATAGCTTCAAAATATTAGTCCCCTAAAACTCAGTCCGGTGATTCATTTATCCCTAGGGTCCAGGTTTGTATTTCTCCACTCTTGCCTATAGAAGGGTTTGTTGGTAGCGCATTGTTTGTTTAACGCCTCATACTGACCACGTAAATTGTTACATATGTTGTAGCTTTTTTATTATCAATGTTAGGGGGGGTAGACTGGGATTTTTCTTGAGGTAGAGTTGTGTATTGGTTCCAGTGGATCCATGTCCTGCATTCCAAGCAGCAGTCTCTTATCAATGGACCTCTGCTAGATCTCCCAAAGTAAGAGATCAACATCAGGGCTGTGCTTATGTAAGCCACTGCAGCTAATTACAGCTGTTCATACTGCTACCAGTGTAACATTCAGCAAACTGGTATTTAAAGGGAAAATATAACCCCATTTTTGACAGTTGTGTTTCGTTAAAGAACCACTCATAAACTGGGCTTATATTAACAATCTGCACTGCCAAAAATAAATATAATTTTTTTTACACCGATATTTCACAGACTAAAAGGAAGTAACCATTTCCCAACCCCCTTGCAGTGTCATACAACCCCTCCCTCACCTTGTTTAAATGTGAAGTAATAGACTCTGCTTTAAATTGAGGATAGTGCACAGACACTCTTCTCAATAAAACAAGGGACAACCATTCTTTTCTTCAACCTGTGTAGTCATGTATGCCTGGGTAAAAAAAATGTAAAGTATAATTCAGAGCGTAGTATGCACTTTTTCTACATCAACCCAACTGAATGAGCTAATGCCAAAAAGAGGTGTTTATTTTTCCTTTAACATAGCTCCCTGACTTTTCCTGTCCTCTGCTCCCCTCTTTTCTGGTATAGTGCCTGTGGATTGGAGAAAAGTAATTGCAATTTTTGAAAAGAAATTACGATCATCATGTATACTATAAAGGATTCAGAGTTCCAAGAACTACTTTGTAGGGGTACAGATGGCTCAGCTTAATCAAGACTTCAGATGTAGTTTGTACCTTCCGGATTAATACGTGGTCAGGCAGGTTTGATTTAGACAAGAAAGGTTGAACATTTTTCCAGCCTTAATTACTGTGTTACAATGTGATCCATTTATATGTTTATTGAACATGAGAGAGAGCCTCCTTTGTAAAAGGGTGTCTTTCTCACTGGCATCATAGTTTATTGGTGGTATTAGGTACAATGCAGCATGGAAATTAATGATTCTCTGCCGAGTGAAGCTGCTTATTTAAGAATGTTTTGCAAAGGAAAAACTTTTTTTTGCAGTTTTACCTTCATCTTGAAACCTTACAACATTTTAAAGAGAAAAACATTCTTGTCTTTACAGTTAACATGATTTATTCCTTCTCTTTAACAAAGGGAGTTTCATTTCAATGAATCCACAATAAGCAAACAGTCATTTCTGTGGGAACAAGTAGGAAGGGCTCTACATTTAAACCATATGATCTTGGTGAAAGTCCAAAACGTCTTGTGACTTACAAAATATCAGTTCACTAAATGATGCAAACTCTACCTCAAGCATTGTTGGTTTTAATATTTTATTTCACAAAAGTATATCTTCCCATGACTTTTAGTAACAATGAAACTGTAATGATTTCCTGGAAATAAAAACAACAAAACATTTTCTGCGAATTGTAGTGCAAAATGCATTTGAAGATAGGTATCTTTTTTCCTGTATAGGTTCACTTTATAAAGTAATGCTCTTTTCAATGTGTACGTTTGAAGATCTGCAAAAGACTGGTGAAACTGTCATTGTTGTCACAAATGCTTTACTGTTTCATATTGCTTTATTTAAAAGAAAATCTGAAGCCTGGCAATCAGAAGATGATGCACCTTATTTTTATTATTATATACATATTACACAACATTTTCCATAATGCTTTATAATAGAAGGCATCATCAACAAATTTGCAAATAGTGACTGATACAAGTTAGAATAAAGGCCCTGCTCATGGAAAAATATCTAAGTACACTGGAAGGTTACATCTTTTAGGCTAAGAGTTCAATTCTAGTATTTGAGTTTTTCACCCCAACTACACCGATTCGAGTTTTTTACATTCAAGTATTCAGTATTGCGCTAGGTTATGCTATTTGTTCTTTTTTTCATAGCCTGTTGCGCAGATACATACTTTTATCTTGATTTTGTCATCCTGTGTAGGAACTGTGAAAAATTTCGGCAAACGAAAGCAATTGAGGCTTTACTTTTCCTTAAATCTTGTGTAGAAAAAGCAGGAATAGAGAAGCAGACCACACGCCCTGTGTACCCTTAGCTTTACTACTTATAATTAAGACAAGCCATGTACTTCAATAATTGAACATTTACTTCTCTGAGTACGATAAACCTCTGCCTGCTGGTGTTTTTTAATTTGAAGATTACAGATTATTAATCAGTGGTGATGCCTACTACAGATTTCATGGTTTTCCTTGCTGAGAAGTAGCACAGATCAAAAGTTATTAAGGATGCACCAAACCCTTTAATCCTGATTTTGGCCAAACCCCAAAGCCTTCAAACTTTCCATAACCTGCCAAATTTAGTAAAATGGACATGGTATTTAGGGAATGTGGTCACAACATGGGAGTGGTCAAAAATGTTTTGTCCCTCTTTCTGATTTTCAAATGTTGGGAGGTATAGCGTAGAGGGCCCAGTAAGGCCCTAATTAATTAGCAATTTTAATATACATTGCTAGTAGTGATGTGCGGATCGGGATTTCCGCCAACTGCCCTCCCTCCACCAGCCCGAGCCCGACTTCTGGGTTCCTTTTATAGATCCGCGCCAACCCGCCCTGCTTATGAAGTCACAAAAGGGGCGGGTGAGCAAGCGCAGCATCTATAAAAGAAGAACCCAGAAGTTGGAAGCCGGCATTTAAAGGTGGCGTGCGGGGAGAGCAGGAGAAGAGCTCAACCCGTACCTGCCCGTCACCCTTGAGGAGTGCGAGGTCAGCCCGAACCTACCCGACCCGCGGGTAAATCCGCGGATATCGGCCCGGTCCGCACATCGCTACTTGGTAGAATGGTTCGATTTACCACTATTTTGAGGCCCTTAATTAAATTTGCTGTGGAGCCTAGTATTATCTATTTATGGCACTGTGCATTACCACTGCATTCTACCATTTCTTAAACAGAGTATTATTAGTGGAGTATCAAGGTTTGCCTCTCCCTGAAAGACTTGGCTTACACTACAAATTAAAATTTGCCTCACAAATATGATGGAGAAGGGTATAGATAGCACCTTCCTTCTGCTCGTTAATCCATCCATCCTGTTTAGTTAAACAGGTCGGATGATTTCCTGTGACGTGCCACCTCTCACAAATCAGTATTATTCTTACAGCTAGATAAGTGGGAATTATACAGCAGTAACAAGGTATTCCTATGTTGTACCATATATAGGAACCTTTACATATACTCTGTTTTAGGGCAGAGTTTAGGATAGGGTGGAGTGGGGCACTCGGCCAGATTATAACCTTGGTAAACAATGCCTTGGGTGTCATATTCCTTAGAGCAAGTTTCATGTGATGCAATGGCTCAGGGATGTGACCATAGAAATTATTTTCAAGTGTCGTGAGGTTCACCAGTTATCAACAAATTACCAGCTAAAATATATTGAAATATTATTTTAACATTGCAGTGATATATTAGGTACTTTGCTGACAATTGTTCAGAATTGGTGAATACAAATGTCTCCGTAAGAGGCAGCGATAGCAGCTCCTGCATTGTGCATCAGCTATTCAATAGAAAGATAATTACATGGCTATAGGCATTGTGTCTATGGGCCATATATTATTTATTCCTCTCACATATATCTTTCATTGTAATAAAAGTATGTTTATTTAACAAAAAATGTGAGCTTATTGTTGTGTACAGTTTATATTTAAAAACGGGCAGGTCAGTTTTTTGTCATGAAAACCTGTATTAATGCAATTTATAATTCATCTGCTCTAATAATGTTTGTACATGTAAACCGATTTTATGGTTTAATATGAACTCTAATGGCAACTTTGTTTAAAGGGGTGGTTCAGCTTTAAGTTACCTTTCAGATTGGCCGGTTCTAAAATATTTTCGATTGCTCTTCATTATTTACTTTTTAATATGAAAAAGAATACAAGTAGTTTTTTTATTTAATACCTGGCTGAGGAGAAGGGTTTTTGTTTGGAAATCTTTGAGCTAGCCTATAGCAGGTAACCATACCTGGTGTGAGTGCAGTGGTCTCTATGCATTTACAATACTGTATTATAGTATTAAAAGTAGATTATTTTAGGTAAAAGTCTTGTCTCATCTATGTCATAAGGCAGAAATCAGTTTTCAGGGGACTGTCAAATCTTGGATATGGTGCATCCCTGGCAATCTGTTTATATTTGCCCTGCATGGCTGCATAGACGCTGAAGTATTCTGCAGGTTTCCTGAAAGCCAATTAGACAATTGCCCTGCATCATCTGGGTTTTTATGGGTGCTCACTTTTAAGGTGAAGCTGCTAAACAAAGGTTGTGCATGCTTGATAAAATATTTAGGCCAGGTTAGTAAAAATAAAAATATTGAAACAAATCTGTCACTGATCATGTGCAAGGACACCGGGCATAGGGTAAAAGCAATAATCGATAAATGACTTGAGCTCTTAAACAAATTTTAAGGCACAGAACAGGCACTGTTCTTAGGCTAATGTACCTCTTGGCTGGTACAGTAAGCCCTGTGCATAACAAGTATCATTTGCATGTGAAGTCTTTGTCAGGCTTTAGTGCTTTATTATGTTCTGTGAATCAGAATCATTCATATCTACTCTATCAATTATTAAAGTGCCTAATAATATAACACATTATGAAGTCTACATTATACTTCTCCTGCAATACAAGCTTAGCAAAAACCTGGTTATGCTCCATCTTGCCTTTTCCTCTTGAGGCTTTTGCTCATTTAGCTTCGTTATCAGCATATGCCTGTAAGCAGTTCAGTTAGTCTGTTTATAGCTTTATGCATATGTACAAGCCATTGCCAAAGGGTTTCTGCCAACTTGAAATGGAACTTTCACAATCTATTTTTCAGTGAGAAAAAGAAAGAAAATCTATTGCTTGTATAAAACTAAAAATTACTGTTTCATTTGTTTAGTGCATTTGCAGTAAAAATTTTAGGCATCAGGGAAGAGGGCACAGGGTAGAGTCCTGCGCGGAACCAGTTTATAAGACCTGAACCCGCGCCCCGAACCGCAACCCATATTTTTACCCACTTTGATCCACTACCTGGCCCGGACCCACAACTGCCTTATCCGCAACCCGATCTGAAACCCGCCGACCACCATTACACAGTAAGTGATGTTGCTGCAAACCGGAAGTGACGTCATCGAAAGTGGGCAGGGACAGAAACAAGTTTTTGTTACATATTAAAATGAGTAAAATATAAACAATATAACATAAGATAAGAGAAGAAATTTAGATGAGACCCGCAACCCGACCCGCATCTATACCCGTACCCAAAATCCTACCATCACCCCGCAGGGTACCTGCATTTCTTGTGGGTAACCAATGGGTACCCGACCTGCTGCAGGACTCTAGCACAGAGCCCTACAATTGAAGGAGTTTAAAATTCTTACAGAGTTTTAGAAGTGAGGAATTACAAATGATCTAAGGAGGTTTTTAGAATGCTGAGTGCAGTAGTAAACATTGTAGTATTAAAGGATAAGTAAACCTTATACAAATGAATGTGAATTTGCTCAGGATGCTTTTCTTGAGCACTTTTGCAATTTATATTAAAAAAACATTTTATATATATATTTTTCCATTTCAGAGCTATTTAATTTATTTACTGACAATATAATGAATGTTGTAACAGCAGCATCATCTGCTTGTTATTTCTTCTAACTGTACAGTCAGTGCATTTGCAGTAAAAATTTTAGGCATCAGGGAAGAGGGCACAGGGTAGAGTCCTGCGCGGAACCAGTTTATAAGACCTGAACCCGCGCCCCGAACCGCAACCCATATTTTTACCCACTTTGATCCACTACCCGGCCCGGACCCACAACTGCCTTATCCGCAACCCGATCTGAAACCCGCCGACCACCATTACACAGTAAGTGATGTTGCTGCAAACCGGAAGTGATGTCATCGAAAGTGGGCAGGGACAGAAAGAGCTATACCTTCAGAAGGAAAATAAAGAATAGTTTTGATGTTGCTCTGCTCAGGAAAGAGACGGGAAAGGGCATCTGAGCTTCTGATCTCTTTATTGAGCAGAGCAACTCCTCTGTTTTTCTTTTGAACATATATCTCTGACTGTACAGTTACAGAACTGACTAGCAGTTGGCGCTGTTGTTACAAAATTCATTATAATGGCAGTTAATAACAAATTAAATAGTTCTGAAACGGAAAACAAATAATTTACATTTTACAAAGTGCTTAGAAATCCACCTTGAGCAGTTTTACAATCATTTTTTTCAGGTTTACTTTCTTTAAAGAATGACAAGATTCCTTTAAGACCATGCTCTTCAACTATGAGGCCAAACCTTCCTTTTGATTATAGCTTTTCAGTAACCACAATCCTTGCAAACACCTATGACTAAGATTGTAAATTTGATATGATGTTTCAAATGGGTGAGACCTTACTACTGTTTAGTAAGATTGTGATGAGAAAACTGCAGCCTACTTTATTGCAAATTCTTAGCTAAAACTGACCTTTTTGGTGTCTATTCGTAATACACTCGTTTTTGTGCACTCTTGCAACCATCTTAGGGAATTGTTACATTGTAAGATGAATATTTGGTATGTAAAACATATAATCTCTGAATACAAAAACCTGCCTGTATTCCACAGATTACAATATCTCTTGAACGATAGGGCTGTTCCTACTATCCCTTAATAGCCAAAAGAAAGACTTTCTTCATTCTTAAAGGGATACTGTCATGGGGAAATTAATTTTTTTTAAAAATGAATCAGTTAATAGTGTTGCTCCGGCAGAATTCTGCACTGAAATCCATTTCTCAAAAGAGCAAACAGGTTTTTTTTTATATTCAATTTTGAAATCTGACATGGGGCTAGACATATTGTCAATTTCCCAGCTGCCCCAAGTCATGTGACTTGTGCTCTGATAAACTTCAATCAGTCTTTACTGCTGTACTGCAAGTTGGAGTGATATCACCCCCCTCCCTTTCCCCCCCCCAGCAGCCAAACAAAGAATAATGGGAAGGTAACCAGATAGAAGCTCCCTAACACAAGATAACAGCTGCCTGATAGATCTAAGAACAACACTCAATAGTAAAAACCCATGTCTCACTGAGACACATTCAGTTACATTGAGAAGGAAAAACAGCAGCCTGCCAGAAAGCATTTCTCTCCTAAAGTGCAGGCACAAGTCACATGAGCAGGGGCAGCTGGGAAATTGACAAAATGTCTAGCCCCATGTCAGATTTCAAAATTGAAAAAATCTGTTTGCTCTTTTGAGAAATGGATTTCAGTACAGAATTCTGCTGGAATAGCACTATTAACTGATGTGTTTTGAAAAAAACATGTTTTCCGCTGACAGAATCCCTTTAACTTAATTTGTAGGTGCTTCCCAGAAGTGAGCATTGATGCCACGATTCACCCCCATGAATACAATGCAGGGGATCTTGTATTCATCAGGGAAGTGCAAAGTGGATTGCAGAACCTTCTGATTTGGGTGCTCACCACTGATGCGAAGTTTGAAAAACATGTATCTTTGCATCTGTTTTTGCCCTTTGCACCCTGCCTCAAAAGTAGTAAATGTGTATTTGAGCAATATGGAAGCAAGGTTAAAAACTTACATGCCTTATTTAATGTACTGTCATATTGATAAGAAAATGTTTTCATTTAGAGAAGTCCCCTGTGTCAGTTGAGTTGCTTCTCATTTCACATACATTGTGTTTAATCAGTTGGTTCATTCTCATGTCCTATGACACTATAGTACAGAACCATCTGCTAAACTCCTGTTCATTGTCCCTAATAAAAATGTTCAGTTAAATTATGATTTTTCTTCTGTCCATAGAACGTTAATTATTAACTGTATAGATTTGTTTAAAGTGTACATAAATAGGCTGTATTTTCAACATCCAGTTGTAGTGTAAGTTCAGTAACTGCTTTTGTTATGTACATTCTGCAAGCCATTTCTGCTTTAATGGAACAGTTCAGTGTAAAAATAAAAACTGGATAAATAGATAGGCTTTGCAAAATAAAAAATGTTTCTAATATAGTTAGCAAAATGTAATGTATAAAGGCTGGAGTGACTGGATGTCTAACATAATAGCCAGAATCCAACTTCCTGCTTTTCAGCACTCTAACTCTTGAGTTAGTCAACGACTTGAAGGGGGCTGACATGGGACATAACTGTTCAGTGAGTTTGCAATTGATCCTTAGAATTCAGCTCATATTCAAAAGCAAACAGTTATGACCCATATGAATCCACCTCAAGTCACTGATTGGGCCTTGAGAAAGGTCCCGGTAGGGACCGAAACGTTACGTTGGCTGGAACATGCTTCACTAAATACACTTTCTACTTTTGAAAAATATCCCTGTGTTGCTGGTTCATTTGAGAGGGCATATGTGATACTTTAACCGTGCAACTGGGTGAAGTTGAGAAGCGGTGTGCCACCCATCCCAATACAAAATATATATATATATATATATATATATATATATATATATATATATATATATATATATTGCATATCTCACTTTGAGAAAGGCCTAGATTTGGGCCGAAACGTCAGATTGAAGTTCTGAAAATAAAAATAATTTTATTTCGTAAATCCTGTGAGTGCTGAACCTTTTTGATACATTATATATTTATTTTTAAAAGATATTTCATAACACCAGCATGCATAACAATAAATAAGAACCAATATAATCCCCAACTAAAAAAAACTCAGCAATACATTTAATTTATTGAAGACTTATTTTTTTGTGGTCCAGGCTCCAGGGTATATACTTTGCATATTTATTTTTTTTAGAATTAGGTATAGAAACTTTGGGCTGGCACAAATAAAAACATTTTTTTCCCATGACAGTGTCTCTTTAACTATTTCTCTCTTTAAAGTAGAAAACAATAGTTAATAATCTGTCATATATGTGAATGACCATACTCATGAATTTGTATTATTAGATGTACTAATTGTGGTATCCAGAAATGTATGAAATTCTATCTATTTTTTTTATTCCCAGATCTGAGTTGTATCACCTCTTTGAAGCAAAAGTTTTTCATATAATATTATCTAAATATGGGACTTCCTCTTCTATCCAATATTAATAGAGAAATGTATAACAGTGCAACATTACTAAGTGAAAGTAATAATAGTAATTGTAGTAGTTAAATAAGTGTTTTTTATGATTTATTTTGACATCTATAATAACAAATTGAGGAGATAAATCAAAGTTTATCTTAGGTTTCTCAGATAAAGGTCCCAATTGGAATGATGACTTAGACATTCTATTATATAATTTCTTATATCCAAGCCGTAAATTCTAAATTGCTGATCCCTCCAATTGTCATCAGTAATATGTCTATTAAAATATCCCATAGATTACAAGAGCATTTTTGGAGGTTTTTTTGTCTTCAAATATAAAGACCATTTTTCTGCTGCTCTTTGATAAGGAGGAGAGACAGAGCGAGACATGTTGAAAAGAAATAGAGAAATAACTCTTAGGAGGTTACTTATCAAAGAGTAATGTTTAGAGATTAGAGTAATGTGAATTTTTTAAACTTGAATAAATTAGATTTTATTGACTATTCGCATTGTATGTTATTTATGAAAAAATTTGAAAGTCTAAAATTCAATCGAATAGTCCTGATCTGAAAACTGTGATCAAATTTGAATTGTTTTCCTCTGAAAAAAAAAATACTTTTTTGACGTCCAATTTTTTTTTGATGCGCAAAATTTTTATGGACTAGCGACATTTTATTTCACCCTTTGGAGTCTATAGGGCGTCATTTTCTAAGTGAAACTTTGCAAAAATGTGGCTCATCACTACTATGAACATCATCAAATAGTTTGAGGGACCTCTGCTATTCACTTCTACATGAACGTGGCAGGTCTTAGGTGGAGAATAGTCAAATTAGAATTGTTTCCAGGGCCAAGGTTGTGATACAGCTCACATTCAAATTTGAGTTGGTGGTTTTAAATCAAATGAGTTTTGACCAAAACATTTTTCAAGAATTCCAATTTACCATTCAAGCCTTAGTCAGTCACTTGTACGATACAAATTGACGATTGATTTTAAGGCAATATTTTGTTGCTCTGATTTTTTTGAGAACATTTTTTGATGAATGAGTTTTTCATGGAAGGGAGAGTTTGGTTAACTTTGTTTTCATAAAACAAATGAGATTTGTTTGAGTAAATAAGCCCTAAAGTGTAGAAAGGATGATTAGATTGTTAGGTGCCCTTAGGAGTGACACCCTTCTGTAAACTTGAAAATACACAATAGCCATCTTTTGATTTGACAGTGTAAAGGTGTTTGAAAGGAAGCCAGCAAGAGAGAGTGGCGTTACCTTGAAGCTTCTTGGAAAGGCAATACAGAGAAAACTGGGTAAATCAATTCTAAGTGCTGACAAATTAGTACTAAAAGGCTTCATGAATGTTAGTCTGCTGCTTTTATGTGGCATTTATTCGATGCCTAGGCTTGTCTATTATGTCCTTCACAATCTACAGATTTCATTATTCATGAAAGGGTAACGTTGTTTCTCAATTGGAGGACATTTACATAAAAAATTAAAATGTTATTATAAAGCTAATACTCAGGGTATTGTGCCACTAATTTCTACAGTAATGGCTGCACACAAGCAAATACATTTCCACAGTTCAGATCTTTCAGCAGATAACTTGACCTTTTTTTGGAACAATTGTTAATAAATGCAGGGATTTCAAACAAACAGCTTTTTAAATGAAATGACCTACGTCATAGAATCCTTAGCATTCAAAGCCAGAGTGCCTAAAAGTTAACACACAGCAGAATTTTCTAAAAAAATACTATATTTTTACCCATCTGTCTAGTAGTATAGCTTAAATGGGCTGTTTGCCTTTGTGTTAACTTTTAGTATGATGTAAAGATTGATATTCTGAGACAATTTGCAATTGTTTTTCATTTTTATTTAATTTGAGTTATTTAGCTTTTTATGCAGCAGCTCTCTAGTTTGCAAGTTTAGCAATATGGTTGCTATGGTCTGTGTTACCCTAGCAACCATGCATTGATTTGATAAGAAACTGGAATATGAATAGGAGAGGGCCTGAATATAAAGATAAATAATTGCAATAACAACAATTTGTTTTGTAAAAAAAAACAACAATATGTAGCAATTGTGTTTGTAAGCACACATATCCTATAGAAAAATCACCAGTTTTATGGGGTTATTTACTAAAACTTGAATTAATCTCAGTTTTTTACAAAAACAAAGTCGACCAAACTCCTTTCCATGAATCAAACTAATTTATCAATAATTTGTCTTGAAAAAGTTGGATCGACAAAAATACGATACAAAATTGAGTGTCAATTCGTATCATACAACGCTATGAAAACTCTGCAAAAACTCGAGTTTTGGATTATTCAGTGCAGATCACAATGTCAAGAAACAACTTCAGGGAGATCTGCCATTGACTTCTACGTGATCAGGTTTGAGATGCAGTACAAAAAATTTGAGTTTTCCCCTTAAAAACCTCGACCAGATAAATTTGAGATCTAATAAATGGGCCCCCAAACTATTACTATAATAATAATAAAGAGTACTTGTGGAGCCTTGGTGATAAAAGTTAGAGAACTCCTTGTATAAAGCTTTCCATAGACACTAGTAGAGAATTGTAAAAATATAGCCAGAGAATAAATATTCATGGTTCAAAATGGCTCTGATTCATACACATTTACACCTGAATGAAAACAATTTATAGAACTAAGTCGCTTCACGGCAGCAATGTTTGTGTTTTTTTAATTTCAATATCGTACAGCACTGTATAAGCCATTGTATGGCTGATTGATATTATTTAATACAGGTCTAACCCCTTGCACTTACATATGTAAATATGAATAAAAACTGGGAGCGTTAACATGGCATTTTTATTGCTTGAGATTGTTAAACCATGGCCTGTGAGACTGTCTCTAATGTAGGATACTAGTGTGCATATATGAAAATGTTTGATAATAAGTAAGGTATTGTATGACTGTGCATTTCTGTTTTTTTTTTTATCAAATTGCTTTTATTTCATTCCAGTTGCAGAAAAAGCAGAAAAGCCCTGTTATGTTTTATGGTTAAATTTCTAGATACCGGTATGGGATTCGCTATCTGGAAAGCTCTGAATTATGGGAAGGCCATCTCCTGGAGACTCCATTTTAATCAAATAATTGACATTTCTAAAAATGATTTCCTTTTTCCTCTGAAATAATTAAACAGTACCTTGTACAAGTTATGGAAAGGTCTCTTATCTGGAAACCACAAGCGTTCTGGATAACAGGTCCCATACCTGTATAGCATATTAATAGATAGAGATTAGTCTCACAAGATGGTCCGTTATTCTGTAGACAAGAATGAATCAAGGCTTCCATGGTTAATATTTACATTACTTATAATAGAGAGGTGCATTAAAGGAATCCAAAGGAAACTGCACCCTCTTTACATAAATAGTGTTGGCTTTATTTTATTATGAAAAGGGGAAGTTGTGTGGCACAATCCACAGCAACCTTTCAGCAATGAAGGGCACTTGAGCTGTTTATTGGAACATGGTCTCCATAAATATGATGAAAAGCAGTCATGTAGCTATTGTACAGGGGGACTGGAAATATTCCAGTTAGTTATTTGTAGCACTTCAGAGTACTGACATTTTGAAAGCATTTAATTAAACAAATGCACAATAATTTTACAAAAAAAAAGCTACATTTGTAGTTGCTAAATTGCTATTAGGCTTTGATGCTTGCCTATGTTAAGCATTCCTAACAAGCTGTATAACTGAATATTTAATGGACCTAGGCAGCCTTCTGATTTACTGACATATATTTAACCCAACACATTGCAACTTCAAGGAAGAAATCCGGTTGTTTAGGTGGAAGAATCAACATTGTGTTCATGCACTAAAAGTAATGCTATATTAGTAATAATATCGAGTATGCTAGCTCGATATTTTGCTCTACTTGTATGTTCAACGTTTATCAATCCTAACTTTTACATTCTCAGATTTATTTATGTCAGCAGAAGTCATAGCCAACTCAAGTGACTTGTAATGCAACATTTTCTCAGTTGCTGCTGTATTTCACTCTAAGGGGTTTATTTACTAAAATCCAAATTTATCTCATATTTTATTACAAAAAAAACACGACCAAACTCCCATGCCCGATTTTATTTTATTTAATATTAAAAAAACTCAATTTAATCAGATTGCGGAAAAACTCGATAAAATTGAGCAAAAACCAAATCGCTCAAATTTTTCCATTTTTTTTCACGAATTGCTCAAATTCTTCAGGCTTTTTTTCTGAATTTTTCAAATTTTTAGAGTTTATGTCCTGATAACCCTGACAAAGTCGGATTTCAGGCTAAACCCAGCGCTGACCATGAAAACTTTAAATTGAGATAGGTGCCTCTCCCATTGACTTATATGGGACGTTGACAGATCTGAGATGGGGGATAAATAACTTTGCTTAACTTTTAGGGCGGCATAAGTAATTAGAATCAAGTCATCTGCATGCACTTGGAGGAAAAAAAAAAATTTCTACCAAAACACCTGTTTTGCTTTTGTTTCGCAACTGATGAATCAAAACATTCTGTTTTTCTGTTGTTTCAGAGGTAAACCCTTTAGAATGACAGTTTAATGGCCAGGATAGACCTTAATGACTTTTACAAGGCTTGACAAACGCAATAGAAAATAGCAATGTCATTTTAAGCAATCAACCAAAATGAGTCTTATAAACTCTGCAGCAAATGCATTATTTGGAATATTTATATTTGGTTCCTAGCTAGTGCTACTAATCAGCATTTCTATAAATAATTCAGAGCCACAAAAGTAAGCTAAAATAAAAATACTAAGACCAATTATACCACTGCCATTTTCCTGCTAAAAGTGAATTGAAGAATGAGTAAAAAAATAACCCATTGTTCCAGCAGTAGAACAGAGATGTGCACAGTAAAAGGCTTTCACACACACAAGGAGAGTGCCGTAGCCATTGTAAAGGCAAACACTTTTTTGTGTTTATAAAACAGAGGTACTTCTTCAAGGACTGTTTTATCTTTAGTTTCATATTTTTCCTTTTGTTGAATGGAACAAGTTGGCTACTATTCTTCAGATTGTAGATTTATTTTTTGAATAGTTGGACAATCCCTCACTGTATCTCCCCCTCCTTCAAAAGGTCCTTAGCTGAACAAAGCTCCGAAAAATGTTGGCAAACTATCAAAGACCCAATCCACTAAAAAGGGCATTAAATTACTGAAACAAATTACTGTTTCAACCCCCCAGGCTGGTCTTAAAGGTATAGGACAGCTAGGGGTTAAATCGGAAGCATGCCTTCTAGGCATTCCAGTAATGGTTCTTTTAACCATTAACTTCATACACATTTCACATGGAACCACATGTCAGAAAGTTAACTTCAAGTAAAATGAGATGAAGTGTAGAAGATTTAAAATATTAATTGTGTTTTCCCAGCTTACACAAGGTAGAGCAGCTATCGATTTGAACTGCATAATAACTGAGAATAGATGTAGCAGTTTTGTGGATTAAAGCACACCCCACACTTGAACTGCAGGTATTTGTGACGTTATTAATGATCAAGATTGAAAGAAGACGCCAATCAAGTTCCCTAAAAATTAAGCTTGCTTTAATTGACTTGTGATGTCATCCTTCACGTTTTTAAATTGTGGAGATGTCCATGAAATATTATGATGTAAAATACAAAAGGGTAGATTTATCAAAGTGAAATTAAAGCTCACCACAGTACAATTCCCCGCCCTCTGTTTATTCCTATGGTATTTTTAGAGGTGTATTTATCAGTGTATGAAAGTTAGAGTTCACCACAATAAATCGGCCCCATTGGGTATGCATGATATGATTGCATTGGGCCAATTGATATCCAAACTTGCAACCTAATCTCTCAGCTGCAGATTCCACCCCTCCAAAGGGGAACTCCGGCTTCCAAACCAAAATTTGATAAAGAGGCCCACATAGCACAGAAACCCATAATATACCCATCACAGTTACCTGTTTCTTCAAAAAGTATGAATAAATGCCATTTTCTATGCTGAAATTCAGCTGTTTAACAGTTCTTCTCTTTCTGCATCATTTGAAATACTGGCAGGGAAGGGACTAAATATTGATGTTACAAATTGTAATAACTACTCCTCAGCTTACAGACAGCATGCAGGAACTACATAACCCACAAGGCATTGCACTATGATGTTCCATGCCTTATTGAACTCATGTGTGCAGGGAATTGTGGGGTTTGGAGGATGCAGTCTAAGGACAGCTGGCTGTTGATACAAAGTAACAGTAGTCAGCCAGCTCAGCAAAGTAGTCAGAAAGATCAGTAGGAGAGCAGGGGGGCTAGGCTTAGGGAACTGTCAGAAACCATTAAAAATCATCATGAAAAGCCTACATATTTTTTAATTGATGTATATTGCAAAGTTGCTTGAAATTATGTTTACTTTTCAAAAAGATCAAGTTATGTTTTTGTGGAGTTCCCCTTTAAGTTTTGACTCCCCACTCTGAGGTGGACCTACTCACTTGGAAGTTGGTAACCCTAGTACTGTAGGTAGAAATTCAAAGGTCTGTTACCGGTGCAAAGTTAGCTCAAGTTTCAGTAACCAATACATTAGTGACCAATCAGCTGATTTGCTGTGTGAACCCAAATATCTTAATGAATCATGTTTTTTCCTTGACCTGGAGCAAATTTTATGCATGTTTTTACTTTACTTGCTAATGGTAGATGTTTTTTATTACATTAAAGGGGTTGTTCACCTTCAAACACTTTTTTTGAGTTGTTTTCAGATACATGTAGTTCATCAGAAATAGATTTTTTCCAGTTACTTTCTGTAGGTGACAGTTTTTCTAATATTGAATAATTTTTCAGCTTCTTACAGTATGTCTTTCTAAAGCAGCTCTGGGAGGGGGGTCGCTGACTCTGTAACTGTTCTAAATTGATACATCTAGGGACAAATTTACTAACCTCCGAAATCCGCCAGCGGCGGCTTCACTCACAGCGCAACACTTCGCCAGGCGTAGATTCTTTAAGAAAATGCTAATTCACTAAAATCCAAAGTTGATTTCAGGGTGCGAAACGCTGGAGAAGTTGCACTAGCATTACTTGCGCCAAGCAAAGCGAAGTTGCGCTAGCGTCGGCTAATTTGAATACGGCGGAAAGTTAAAGTTGAATGGACTTATATGTTGCAGCAAATACATTACATGACACAAGCCCAGGAAACCTTAATAAAATAAAATTGTTATATTGCCCTACACATGAGCCCAGTGTATAGTTATTGTGCTATATGTTAGGAAATGTAGGCGGGAAGCTGTTTACCCCAAAAAGAATTTACGCTATTTTTCAGCCTATCACCCTGAAAAAGGAAAAGACACAATTGTTTTTTAGGACTTAGAAACATTTTCAACAATTTTTTGAGGAACTCCTATCTATTCTATTGCACTTCGCCTGGTCTGAGATGGCGAAGGCAAGTCTGGCGGAAGAGTTAACCACATCTTAGTGAATTCGCGTAGTTACATCCATTCGCCAGAGCAGAAATTCGCCAGGTTTTAGGGAGCGAAGTACTGCTAGAGTCTATCTCCTTCGAATTTTCGCCCGCGTTAGTCACTTTGCCCTTTAGTAAATTTGCCCCTTAGTTGATACATTTCTCATCTTTGTCCCTGCTGAGCAAAATCCCTGAGTTTCATTAAGGGTGAGGTTATACGTGTTTTACGGTTCGTTTTTAAAACCACATAGTCAAGCATAAATAGGTCAATGGAACCACACGTGTATGATAACATGCATTTTTCAGCCTGCAGTTTTCTTTTCCCAAAATGCATTTGTTTTTTTTTAGTTCCCTACAATCCCGCTGTTATGTGTGTTTGTATGATGCAATATGCCTGGGGCGTAACTACAGAGAAAGCAGACCCTGCAGTTGCAGGGGGGGCCAAGCGGCCCTAAATAATGAGCAATTTCCACATATATTAGAAAAAAAAACAACCTCTGGTTATTTTGGGGGCCCTAAAGTTAATTTGCTGTGGGGCCCAGCAGTGGTGTAACTACCGGGGGAGCAGGGGGTGCGATTGGGCCAGGGCCCGCACCCCTTCAGGGCCCCCCCAGCAGCTCACGCGCCACGATTCCCGGGCGGTTCTGGGTGTACGGAGGGGGGCCCAGCAGTACGTCCCACGCCAGGGCCCGCCCCCCTCTAGTTACGTCACTGGAGCCCAGTAACATCTAGTTACAACAACTGCAATATGCTGTGTGCGGTCACATCCACAGTGCCACTTCCCTTTTCCTTGTAGTGTCACATGCTCTGTACTTGACCAATGGTAGCACTTGGTTGCAGATGATCATGTGTATCAAAAAAAGCCTTGGAGTAAAACATCTCAGAAGAATTTTAGTAAACAATGTCATTATATCACCATCATACAACGCCACAAATACATATATGAGCAATCCATCTTGCAAAAGTTTGGCCGCCATATTGAAAATACGCAGCATATTTCAGCGATGTGTATTTCCAAACCCGCAGATCCCATAGAGTTCAATAATATGGTGTTTCAGTGGGGTAGTGGGGTTTCTGCTGAAAAGCGCAAATATTGAAGTTTCGTGGCGGATGATGGCTCGCAAACGTCCTGTGGTGATTTGCTAAAGTGCCTATTCCATTATTTTTAGTAGGGCTTTATTTTGTGTGTATTTACACTTGAATATGTTGTATTAAAAACGCCACAGGTGCCCTCGCCCTAAATTGTTATAATTGATACAATAGTTGCTAATATTCCACAGATGCTGCTGATAAATATATCAACTAATGTAGCAAAATTGTAACAGTTCAGAATCTGCACCTGGATTACTGAGCTGCCAGACTGAAACACCAGAGACAGGGACATTCAACTTTAAACTTTAATTTTGGAAAAACCGTAAGAAATAAAAGAATGAAAGCAATTGGACAAAGGTGAACAATCTGAAAACAACTCAACTGAAAAAAAGTGTTTGGAAGGTGAACATCTCCTTTAAGTATTTCTAAGGCAGATTAGTTGCACAGTCATACAAACATGGCATCTCAAGGGCCACTGTTCCGCAAGTGCCTATTTATTATGCTGTTGAATGAAAAGCACGTAAAAAGCTGTGTAAAATAACTGGCAACTTAATCAAGGTGCGTTTTATTTTACGCCAGGTGAACCCTAGATTCTACACTGTTAATTTAAACCACTTCAGACCTTTGCAAGTTCCGGTGAAAGTTGTTCTAAGAAAAAAACGCTATTTTTTACATGCCGAAGATGTAGCAAATTTTATCACGTTTTGTACTGCATAATAAATGTGCTCTTACTGTATGTGTAGAGATCAAAGATGGTTGGGAAGTAGGAGTTAAATAGCAAAATTATCTTTTATACTTCCAAATATACATAAAAGGCAAGAACATGTACGGGGGGCGAGGGGGTTAACAGAATGAAGATACATCTAGGTAAGGCAGGGAAAAAGTCCAAAGCATTTTGCGCCTTAACATTTGCAATTATGTCCTTTATTAACAAACTTTTCGTGCAGTAGTTGTTTCCTACTCTTCACTTACAAAATTAACTGAATATGTAATCTGGCAAGGACTGTCCAAAGTTTACTTTCAACTGTATCTATACCTCCTTTATACCCAGATAATGACATACCTATGCCAAAGCTTTCTTTGCTCCAAATAACTTTGCACTGTGTGCCAGATTATCTGAAAATCTAATGAAAATGTGAAGAGGGTAGTCTCCAGAAAATCCAATTTACTCGCATATGTTGCAGAGTTTTACTCTGTGTCTCTGGTTTTTCTTCTCTCTCTCTCTATACTGTTTGTTTCTTTTGCCTTCCTACACAGTACTTCTGTTTGACAGACTTTGGCAGTAGTTCCTTATCTGATCTGGCAGCCTCTCGTTATGAAATAACTTGGATGAAGTTGTGCTATTTTATTAATGTCGTTGGTAGGCACAACCATGTAAAGAAGTGATCCTTTGAGTACTTGAACAATAAATTTTATATTTTCCTGTATTTTACACTATTTTTTCATAGTCCCCTACAAACCATAAAATGGGGGTTCTAGTGTATTTTAAATTTTTTTACTCGATTCATGGGATCAGTTATCCAGAAACCCATTATCCAGAAAGCTCTGAATTACATGAAGGCCGTCTCCCATAGATTACATTTTATCTAAATAATCCAAATATTTAAACATTGTTTCCTTTTTCTCTGTAGTAGTAAAACTGTACCTTGTACTTGATCCTAACTAGAATATCATCATCATCATCATCATCATTTATTTATATAGCGCTGTCAAGATACGCAGTGCTTAATTAATCCTTATTGTAAGCAAAACAATCCTATTTGGTTTATTTAGGTGGTTATTTATCAAGGTCCCAATTTATCTCAGTATTTCTAATATCCAACTTCGAGCAACTCTGAATTCCCAAATGGACCTTCTTAATGAAGAAAAAAGCCCGAAGAAATAGGGTCGGGCAAAACTCTGAAAACTTCGGAGCGTTCCCCAAAAATTCATAATTGTTCGGAGTTTTCCGCAAAAACTATGGGGGTTATTTATCAAGGTCCAAATTTATCTCAATATCAGCTGCTACAAATTCCGATCTAACCCGCTCGGGTTTTTAACGTTTATTTATTATTACATTTTCCTGTAAATTAACTTTGCGGGAAAAGCTCAGATTTTCATGCTTTTTTCGTGAATTTTCCCCGAAAACTGAGAAGTTTTCGGAGTTTTCACCCGAAAGTTTAGAAAACATCATAAAATTTCCCGAAACCCACGACACAACCAAAAATCAATGGGACTGTTCCCCTTGACTTTTATGCAACCTCGACAGGTTTGAGATGCCATGTTTTTATATTCTGTTTTTTTATGCCGGGGTTTCTGAGTTTTTAGACCATCGAAAATTACGAATTATTCGAGGTTCGGATATTCATAAATAACCCCCTTAATGTTTACATGAATTTTTCGTAAACAATCCAAATTATGGAAAAGACCCCTTATCCATAAAGCCCCAGGTCCTAAATATTCTGCATAATAGATCTCATACCTGTAGTATAATTTTACTGCTAAAACATGACAAGAGAAGTTGTATTTTGTGAATCAAAATGAAAGTGTGACTTTTATTAATTGCATGTGGTTGCGGTGAAACAAACATTTCAGACTCAGGTATGTGTAGGACTGGAATAACAAACTATTCAACAATTACTTTCCTTCATGTTGTATTTAGCATGCTGAAAAGTTAATAGAAATCTGCTCCTGCCAAGGCACGTAATGCTTTTGTGTGAAAGAACACCTTGTAATAATTGTAAATCTGTATGGAAAAGGTTTAAGAAATTGACTAAACCAAGAATGTGTAATATTTCACACAGTATTACAGAGTGGTAAAACAAATATCCCCTGTGTACATCATTTTTTAACCTGGTGGGGTTTAGCCACTTGAGCAAAATGCCAGGATGCAGTAAAACAATTCAATAGTGTTTTTCTCTCTGTTGAATCAAAACAAAATATTGAACTACATCAGAAGCAGGGAACTGACAGATCCTGGAAATGCAGTGTTCAAATACAAACATTTTTTGTTGTTCTTTACTCTAATCCCTCTAACTGTATTTCACATAATAGTAGTGATGCAGCTTCCAGTGCTTGGCTCAAGCTGAACTCCTAACGATACAGTATGAATAAGCTTCTAGTTACCTGGGGATAACACTTTCTTTTTGCTCAGAATAATGAATTTTCAATGGTACATCGACCCAAACAGTGGAGCACATACACATTCTACTGCATGCTAGGTGCACAGTGTGCAAATCTAGCACATAATATATAATACTGCAGCTATTTGCTTGTTACAGGCTGAAATGTCCATCTATATATGTGGTTGGGTATGTCTGTGTATGAATGCCAGAGTGTGTAAGTTTGAGTTTTTAAAAGAGAGGTAAAGTATTACACTAACTTTGGAATAGTTTAAAGAGCCTAAAAATCAATGTGCCTAGAAATGCTTTATTTGTATATACTGAACATAGTGTGCCTGCAGACAAGCTTAGGAGTCCTGTAACAGCAGTGACTCAGGTCTTGAGGAGGTTTCTATCTTGGATCCTGATAGGCGATCGCTGAGTGTCAGTGGCACGGCACATGCTCAGTGTGCTGATGTTGTTGAGAAGCATCAAGCAGAAAACAAGGTTCAGCTTTTGTAAATTATGATGTTGCAGTGCTGATTTTTGTTTCCTCAGCCATATAAACCTCAATGTAGTAGATAAGCGATGAATTGCATCAGTAGCCTGGTGTAATAGTAGAAAGCCATTGTAGCCAGGACTCCTTAAGCATACCTCCCAACTGTCCCGTTTTCAGGGGGACTGTAATTAGTAAAACTGTAATAACTGGAAAAAAAACACAGAAATATGTTCAAACGTTTATAACCTGCCAAGTTTAGTAAAAGGAACATGGTGATTAGGGAGTGTCACCAAAAAATGGGCGTGGTCAAAAAATCGCTGCGTTATGCGCATCTGATTTTTTGGTCCCTCTTTATTTCCAAAATGTTGGGAGGTATGCTGAAGTCCCATAAATATGTCTTTCTGTCTAATAAGAAAACTACTGCAGCTCATGGGTAAAAAGGGTTTGTCATCTTCATCTCTTGTATCAGTTACTGGTTGCTTTGTATGTAAATCTATATATTAAGTTGTATACAACCATTTATGGTACAGCACTGTGGAATATGTGAATATGCCATTGCTACACAGCAGCTTATTTATATGAACTATAGTAGTGTTTCTAAAGCAAACAGATCTGTTTTACCACTGCAGTGCAACATGACATGATATTTTCATTACTTTTAAACACTTTAATTTTTGGTGTTACTGTTCCTTTAATAATAATTTTTAAAATGTACACACTGGTTACAAGCAGTAACTATGGTTACCATTACATATAGTTTACCAATTAGTTATATATAACGGCCTCTCACATTTGTCTATTATAACATTTCCTTGTGCTATTTAAAGCTTGGCAGCATACTAGCTTTCTTGTTGGCACAAGTGTAGTATGTGCTGCCTGGGTATAGTACAGATTGTTTGTGCTTAGTCTGCTGGCTCCTGCCTAGGCCAACAGCTGCACCCTCTGAGTACTTAAGTACTATTTTAATGTACCCTTAAATATGACATGCCTGTAAGTTGACAGTAGGACAGGGATTTGCGATGGCTTCTTTAATGTCAATAAGCAAATTTAGAGAATCAAAAATAGCAATGTTCTGAAATATCTCTTTAATTATAATTACCGGGCAGTTATAAATAGTGACAAATGAATTTTGAATCAGAAAGAAAATCAGTAAAACAATCAGAGATAAACTTTGAGCTAAAATTCCTTCATCTAGTGTGAATAATTGGCAGCAGCATCAAAGATAACATGCTTTTTTTTCCTATGAAGTGATTTCTCTGTTTAGACACAGTAACATCATGGATTTAAAGTTTATTTTCTCTGTGCACCGCCCCCCCCCCAAACAGTGCTGAGTGCGCAGAATCAAAATGCTTTAATTGTCAGTTACATGAGCTGCGTGTTCCTAGCAATTATCAGAATTCCTGGTAATTAAAATAATGGTTTTTGAGGCAGCGTAGCACAGAGGCAAGGCATATCAATATGTTTATGTACCTGAGGTCTAATTAAAGTAATGAATTTTCAGGATACTACTGTTTTTCCCTTGAATGGTATAGACGTGATTATCAAGTAATAATATAGTCATCAGAGCTTGACTGTCTCCACTTGATTCTCTTGAGCATCTTTCATCCGACCACCAGCCGCTGGTTGACTTGTAGTAGAGAGAATTGTAGTTCTAAAACTGCCAGAAAGCCGAGACTTGCTTTACTGTTCTTGATTGCAGAAGAAAGTATAGTATGTTGGCTTATCATGTTTATGGTTTGTGTTTTTCAGGATGGTACCAAGCAGAAGAGGGAACGTAAGAAAACTGTATCATTCAGCAGCATGCCAACAGAGAAAAAGATCAGCAGTGCCAGTGACTGTATTAATGCCATGGTTGAAGGTTCTGAACTGAAGAAAGTTAGGTCCAATTCCAGAATTTACCACCGCTACTTCCTTTTGGATGCAGACATGCAGTCTTTACGCTGGGAGCCTTCTAAAAAAGACTCTGAAAAGGCAAAAATTGATATAAAATCAGTCAAGGAAGTAAGAACTGGGAAAAATACTGATATTTTCCGCAGCAATGGAATTTATGACCAGATATCAGAAGACTGTGCTTTTTCTATAATATATGGTGAGAACTATGAATCGCTAGATCTCGTGGCAAACTCCGCTGACGTTGCAAATGTCTGGGTAACAGGTTTACGCTACTTGATTTCATATGGGAAGCATACACTGGACATGATTGAAAGTTTCCAAGATAATATGCGTATTTCTTGGCTTTCCCAAATGTTTAGGGATCTAGATGAAGAAAATGTGATGCACATACCTCTCTGTAAAGCTGTGCAGTTTATAAAAAATGTAAACCCTGGTCTTAAAAACAGTAAAATTGAGTTGAAGTTCAAAGAGTTACAGAAGTCCAAGGACAAAGTTAGCACCGATGTGACAAAAGACGAGTTCATTGAAGTTTTTCATGAGCTCTGCACCAGACCAGAAATATACTTCTTGTTAGTCCAGTTTTCAAGCAATAAAGAATATTTGGATACCAAGGACCTTATGATGTTCTTGGAAGCTGAACAGGGTATAGCACATGTGACAGAGGAGATTAGCTTGGATATTATCAAGAAATATGAGCCGTCTAAAGGTCAAGAGACCGGTTCCCTTTCACTGGATGGATTTACAAATTATCTTATGTCACCCGATTGCAGTATTTTTGATCCAGAGCACAAAAAAGTATGTCAAGACATGACACAACCTTTGTCCCACTATTACATAAATGCATCACATAACACATACTTAATTGAAGACCAGTTTAGGGGCCCTTCTGATATTACAGGCTATATACGTGCACTCAAAATGGGGTGCAGAAGTGTTGAATTAGATGTATGGGATGGGCCAGACAATGAACCTGTGATCTACACAGGGCACACAATGACCTCACAGATAGTCTTCCGTAGCGTGATTGAAATAATAAACAAGTATGCCTTCTATGCCTCAGAGTACCCTCTCATTTTATGTTTGGAAAACCACTGTTCAGTTAAACAACAAAAAGTCATGGTTCAGCATATGAAAAAAATTTTAGAAGACAAATTGTATACAACATCTCCCAACTTAGAAGAGTCTTACCTTCCATCCCCTGAATCTTTAAAAGGAAAGCTGCTGATCAAAGGTAAAAAACTAAACTCGGATTGTTCTGGGATTGAGGGGGATGTAACAGACGAGGATGAGGGCCTAGAGATGTCACAAAGAGTTGGGAAAGATGGAGACGAGCAACAAAACACTGCTCCAGTAAAGCGAGTACAGCTTTGCAAGGAGTTTTCAGACATGGTAAGCATTTGTAAATCAGTTCAGTTCACTGATTTTCAAGTATCCTTTCAGAACCAGAAATATTGGGAAGTGTGCTCCTTTAATGAAGTGGCTGCTGGGAAATATGCCAATGAAAATCCTGGAGATTTTGTTAATTATAACAAAAGATATCTTTCTAGAATATTTCCCAGCCCGATGAGAATAGATTCAAGCAATATGAATCCCCAGGATTTTTGGAAGTGTGGTTGCCAAATTGTAGCAATGAATTATCAGACTCCAGGATTAATGATGGATCTCAACATTGGCTGGTTCCGGCAAAATGGGAATTGTGGATATGTTATGCGACCCTCTATAATGCGGGAAGAGGTATCTTTCTTCAGTGCAAACACAAAAGACTCTGTGCCTGGAGTATCTCCTCAGCTTCTTCACATTAAAATCATCAGTGGACAACATTTCCCAAAGCCAAAAGGGTCAGGTGCCAAAGGAGATGTTGTGGATCCATACGTCTATGTTGAGATTCACGGTATCCCCGCAGATTGCGCAGAGCAGAGAACAAAAACAGTTCATCAAAATGGTGACAATCCAATTTTTGACGAAAGTTTTGAATTTCAGATTAACCTTCCTGAACTAACTATGGTGCGTTTTGTGGTACTTGATGATGACTACATTGGCGATGAATTTATTGGCCAGTACACTATTCCATTTGAGTGTCTACAACCTGGGTATAGACATGTTCCCCTGCAATCTTTAACAGGAGATATTTTACCACATACATCATTATTTGTGCATGTGGCTATTACAAACCGCAGGGGTGGAGGAAAGCCACATAAACGTGGTCTCTCTGTGCGAAAAGCAAAGAAATCAAGGGACTATGCATCCCTAAGAACATTATTAATAAAGTCTGTCGATGAAGTTTTCAAAAACGCTATTCAACCTATACGGGATGCCACAGACCTAAGGGAAAACATGCAGGTAGGTGTTATTAAATGTAATGCCTTTTATTTGATTTTACATATATATAAATATACAGGTACCTTGGGGACTAAAAAATATCATAGCAAGTGAAATTGATGGACCATGTTCCATGATGTAGCCATTCAGGATGTTTAAAAATATTGTCATGATTTTCTTTACCTTATACCTGAATGCCCCAAGTCAATACTACAAGTAGGAGGCATTTTATGAGATTTTGTATACGGAGATAAAATAATAGTGACAGTGGCAATCAATCAAATTGCTACATTCATTGTTATACTTGCAGCTGGCTTTAAAAAGCTAATCACCGATTGGTTGCTATAGGTAACTGCCCATGGGCAAATTTGCCCTGTGTTGATAAATGAGCCCCAGTGTGTCAAAAGTTTCTATAATCCTCGATAGGAGTTATTCTGTTCGTCAGGATTGTTAAAAATCTTTTATGTGCAGTTGGCAACAAATTATTTTGCCTATACCTGTACTAAATGCAGACAATGCTTTTTTATGTAGTAGTAGGTAGTTTTGGAAGTGTATTGATGTATAAACATAGTGGGGGTCATTTATCGACACTGGGTGAATTTCCCCAAGGACAGTATCCCATGGCAACCAAGAAAATTGTTGCATTCATTGTTCTACCTGTAGCTGGCTGAAAAAAGCCAACCACTGATTGGTTGCTATGGGTTATTGCCCACAGGCAAATTTGCCCAGTGTTGATAAATGTGCTCCACTGTGCAGGGTCGTACTGGGCCGGCTGGACACCAGGAAAAAACCCGGTGGACCCCAGTTCTTGTAGGCCCAACCGGCCCAGACCTGATCTCCACAGCCAGCAGCTCCTGTGCTTCCTCACCTCCTCCACCGTTGATCGCATGAAGAAATTATGTGTAGGTTTGCGTTAGAGGGGGTAGGGAAGGGGAAAGAGGGGGATTTGTATATGGGTGAATCTGGAAGAGAACAGGTATTTTAAATCTAATCACAACACATGATTAAGATGCTACTGAGAAGCCTGTAGATCCAAACAGAAGATGAGTTATTCTGAATAAACGCTATCCATATGGCACTCCATAATGGTTTATATAGCCAGTGGAGCAACTCTATGGGCGCCAGGTACCCCTTTGCCTGAAATTGCTAGCCACCTGCAACTACCCATCCCTTGTAATTTCACATACATCACAGGTTATCCACAGGTCTTCTGTATAGTGGAAGCACAACCGGGAATCCACAGATCTCTGTACTCCAGAACTGAGAGCAGAAACCTACGATAATTCAGTGTGCAAAGTGCAAAAAATGTGGCAATAGTGGAGATATTTTACATTTTGCACACTGGGATGCCATCAGGAATCATAGGCCCTCATACTACTGAGTTAGCAGAGCCCTCCACCCAGGGGACACCAGCTATTAAACCATTGGTCACCTGGGCCCCTGGTCATAGAGCCCTGCAAACAAATAGAATAGGACCCCAATGAAAACAAAAATAACCTGCATTCACATGACCACCCAGTCGTGCCTTATTATGCCAAAACCCTGCCCACGATCCACCCAAATCCTGCTGACTCTCCCCAAACCCTGCCCCTTCAAGGCTCGCAAATTGCACTTTTACGTCTCTTGGGGTCCCTTCAGTACTCTCCTATGATAAATGTATGATATGTTTTCTCTTTTACATTGACTGTTGGGTTGCAATGAATTTCTTTTGATTTGATCGGATCAAACAAGCTGCATTGGGGAAATGAAACACAGATGCGGGAATGTGAAAAGCAGCGTTACTGCAAAAGATGTTCTAATAAATAAATGTAATTTTGTACATGTGTATGTAGCTGTTGCTCATATTGCAGCATTTCACGCTATGACTTGTATGCCATAGAAGACCAAAGGGATTAAGGGAGAGTATAAAACTCAGAACAATCATGAAACAGATTATATCTACGTGGAAACATCTGCAATCCCAAATTCTTGTTCATTGCTGGAAAAAGTGCATGTGTGGTTTAAAAAACTATAATCCTTGATCTTAAAAATATGTAATTGTTTGTGTAACGGATAAAAGATTAGTGTGCCGTGCTGCTTGCTTCACTCTCCCATTTGTTTATTATTTTATGATCATGTTAGTTAAAGGGTAGTATTAATATATCATAAACACAAACCCAGTAATGTGTTCTGCCAATTACCTCATGTAAAAAAAATGTAGCTTTAGTTATATTTCATGAACTCTTTCTACATTAGCTCTTTAGCCATTAGCTTTGCTCCTTGATGCTAAAGTGTCACAGAAAGGGGAGATGGGAATTTGTCCTGCCCTCCCAGTGCAAGGAAGGATAATTAAAGGGATACTATCATGGGAAAAATTATTTTAGATTTCATTTTAAAATCTGATATGGGGCCAGACATATTGTCAGTTTCCAATCTGCCCCCAGTTATGTGACTTGTGCTCTGATAAACTTCAGTCACTCTTTACTGCTGTACTGCAGGTTGGAGTGATATCACCCCCTCCACCCCCCCCCCCAGCAGCCTAACAACAAAATAAGGGGACGGTAACCAGATATCAGCTCCTTCACACAAGATAACAGCTGCCTGTTAGATATAAGAACAGTACTAAGTAATAAAATCTAGGTCCCACTGATACCCATTCAGTTACTTTGAGTAGGAGAAACAACACACAAAAGTTCTAGGCAACGCACTCTTCGGATCACACAAGGAATCGCTTCGTCTTCAGGTAAATGGTAAAAACTTTGATTTTATTGAAGATTTAACATTTTAACAAACTGTGTAACCCTGCGCCATGAGGTCTGACGCGTTTCGTGTCACTGCACTTCATCAGAGGGGCATGGTGCACCCGGACCAACAATCCTTAAGGGTGAGCTGGAACCGGCATTTAAACAGAATATTGAAATAGATTAATCTATAACAATTTCCCGTATATGCTGACTTACCATAGGACTCGTAGCAAAGATAATTGTTTTGAAGTCCCAATAAGTGACGCTGGGGATACTGTTTGTGTGATAAAATAGGAGAAACAACAGCCTGCCAGAAAGCAGTTCCATCCTAAAGTGCTGGCTGTTTCTGAAAGCACATGACCAGGCAAAATGACCTAAGATGGCTGCCTACACACCAATATTACAACAAAAAAAAATACACTTGCTGGTTCAGGAATAAAATGTTATATTGTAGAGTGAATTATTTGCAGTATAAACAGTGTACAGGTACGGGATCCATTATCAGGAAACCCGTTATCCAGGAAGCTCAGAATTACGGAATGCCCATCTCCCATAGACGCCATTTTATACAAATAATCCAAATTTTTAAAAATTATTTCCCTTTTCTCTGTAATAATAAAACAATATCTTGTACATTATCGAAACTAAGATGTAATTAATCCTTAGTGGAAGCAAAACCAGCCTATTGGGTTTATTTCATGTTTACATGATTTTCTAGTAGATTTAATGTATGAAGTTCCAAATCCGGAAAACCCCAGGCTTCGAGCATTCTGGATAACAGGTCCCATACCTGTAATTTTGAAATAAAAACTACATCAAAAAAATTATGACATAATCCCTTTAACTCAGTGGGACTTATTTACAGACACTGGGCACATTTGCACATGTACAGTAACCTACAGCACTAATCAGTGACTGGCTTGTTTATATATGAGTGTGTTGTAAATCTCACTCTAGATTTTTGGTCTGCCCATTCTCCCAGGCTCAACCAATAGCAAGGCAGGGAATTAAAACCAAATCCCCCCTCCCATCCATAATGACTCCAGTGAGAAAGAGGTTATACTCAGGAAGGCCAATTCACTCTTGCGGGAAAAAAGTTACAAAACATTTTTATGCATTTACATTTCGAATTTGAAGCAAGTAGTCACATTCATGTTCACATTCATTTTTAATAGGGCAACACTCTTTTAATAAACTGGAAAAATAAATACAGTAGAACCACCATTTTACAATTTTCAGGGGACCCCAAAAAAATGGTGTAAAATTCTGGAAAATCAAGTAAATGCATTATGCATCAGAATTTGCTGCGACAATTAAAAAAAACAGTGTAAAATGCATTAAAACTAAAAATCAGGGGATTTAAAATCGAGGTTCCACTCTAAATAAAGTTGCTTGAGGCAATCCCTACTGACTACAATAGAAACTCACTTGTCTCGTTTTTTTTTTTCTGGCAACTTCTGCCGCTGTTTTTTGTCATTAACAAATCCAAACTATTCAAATGTTTTAGAACATTCTCCCATATTTAAGATCACATGTTTTCACCACTTTTATTTTAAAATTCGAGAGGAAATGGCAACAAGATTTGTGATAATTTTGCCCCTGAGTTACCGGTATACATATTGCCCCTAAGGTATATATGGAGGCAGCTATAGATTTGTGTCTATAAATTTACATCAAAAAGAAACGGTGGCTTTGTTCTGCAAACTTGCTTCACAATTCTTTAGCATTTTAGATGTCCGTTATTGGGCAGTATTCTCACGAGCCTTCTCCAGCCTGTGTCTTTTAATATGATCTTGAACTTCACTTGACTCCTTTTAAGAGATGGCTCTTTTCTAATATTTGCCATGCAAAAAAGAATTATGTAAATGACTTCACTTCTCCCACTAACTTGCAGATTGCATTTATGTTGCTAATACAGTACACTATGAAATAATTGAAGGTCTTGGATTTCAATGCGGAATATGAAGCAGGGGAAATTGATTTCGCAGAAGAGGTCTCTCTATCAATTCCTTCTCTCATTTGTAAAAATGTCATTCTTTCTATCAAATTGCTTTTATTGAAAACGTAATTGAGAAGCCTTGGGTTCTGGTGCCATTGGAGTCCCAGACGTAAGGGAAAGTGTCCCAGATTTAAAGTTGGTTATTATAAATACATATTTCATTATAAGTTGATTTCAAATATTTCATTCTGTCCAGTTATTAACTTTTAACTGGTGGATTTGGATGAATATCACAACCTCCCATCAGGCCAGATGACAAAATTACATTTGTGACATTTTAAATTAGCCAATCCATTTACATTTTGTTTGAGTCTTGTCAAGCCCCCATTGTTGATATGATGGCATCTGCCTTCCTTTTGACTTCCTGTTGTGTTAATAACCCTTTACAAGAAATAGTAGAGGTATGATTATATAATATAATTGTATAATATGATATGATTAAATCATTTGTATCACCAATTTTTCAATTCCCAGTATTCAACAATAATTTATAAATTTTTAAAAATAATCATAATGAAGGCAGGTCACTAAACCTCCATTTTAGGATTAGGTCTTTTTGAAGTATAGATCCTGTTGTGTCACATCTACTGCCCAATGCAACCAAACTTATCAAGAGAATTATGGGTAAGTTAGAGATTACAGACAGGTATTTATTTATTTTTTTAAAAGGTTTTTATTTAACATTTTCACAACACAACAGCACAAACACAAAGTTGCAATGCTATCACCATACAAATAAAATGACATGTTTAGCGGGCAATAGTAAGTTATACACAGCAGGAGTATACAGTAAGGCACATTCCAATAGTCAATGGGAAGAAACTTAACGCAGAGGGGAATAAATGGCATTGGGAGAGTAGCTACATGAGGCAATTACCTTTGTAGTCTTAGAGGGTAACGCCTCGATTGACATCCAGCCGGGGTCCCAAACCTTTTCAAACTTCTGGGGGCACCGTCTGGCCAGATAGGTTAATTTAATAGCTGGCAGGATACTGTTTACTAATCTGACCCATTGTTGGACCTGTGGGGGAAGGGGACTCATCCACTTCATTGCCACATGTTTTTTGGCATGGAAGTACAGTGATTTTAGTAGGGTGCGGGTCTTAATCAGTGGGGCCGTGTCCTCTAGTACTCCCAGCAAGCATACCTCCGGGGCAAGAATGCCAGGTAAGAGGACTTGCTCATTAATGTATTGCACTACTTCTGTCCAGTATTTATATACCACCGGACATGCCCACAGCAAGTGGAAGAAACCTGAGTCTGGAGAATTGCATTTTGGACACGAAGCGGTAGGGTTCCTGCCCATTACTTTTAGCCTTAGCGGTGTGATATACGTCCTGTGAATTATTCTGTACTGTACCATCTTATCTTTGATGGAGATTAGATAGTCATATAACCCCTCAGTTGCCTCTGCCACATCTCATCGCTCAAGTGGGGCATGTCGACAGCCCATTTACTTCTCACTTTGTCAAAGGGTTTCCCCAGGCTAGGTATCAGGGACTTATATATTACAGAAATTAGTTTGCTCGGGTCTGGATCCCACAGTCTATTTTCGTAGGATGAGGTCGCTGTGTTTGGTGTTAGAGAACCAAATTGGGAACTAAACACATGGCGCAGCTGGAAATACCGGAATAGCTGTATATCGGGCTGACTTAGGCGCTCTCTTAATTGGCCCAGGGTGGGAAAGGTGCCTTCCACTAGTAAGTCCTTCAGATGGCGGACTCCCACTTTGGGCCAGTAATGAAAATCGGGTAATCGGGCAAAACTTTTGAAATTAGAATTTCTCCAAAGTGGTGCATTTGGCGAAGGTTGGGGGTGTGACTTGGATACTATTTGCGTGGCAAGCGCCCATATTTTCTGTGGAACTGATAAAACAGGTGGCAGTTCAGGGGTGTCCCTGGCTTTCCTATAAGGCGCGTTTCTCAACGCTACGGATCCCGCCATAGTGGCATGCAGTGCCGTAAGTGGATTCTCAGGATTCGGTGCAAGCCAATTGTGTATATACATCAGCTGCGTAGCATAGTAGTAATATTTTAAGTGCGGGAGCGCTAATCCACCACAGTCCAGTGGAGCCATTAGCGTTTGTCTGTTAACCCTGGGGGCTTTGTGGGCCCATATAAAGGGGAAAGTATATCATCAATACGCTTGAATAGTTGCGGGGGAAGCCAGGACGGGGAGTGTTGCATAACATACATAAATTTGGGCAGAGATATCATTTTAAACAAGTTTATTCTGCCCCAAACAGTGAGTGGAAGTTTCTCCCATTGACTTGCTCTGGTTTTAAAAGTTAGCAACACTGGTTCGACATTTTCATGTACATATTCCTCCGTTTCCCGTGTTATACTAATACCTAAGTATTTGAACCTTATGACCCATTTAAGACCTTGTATGACACCTACTGGCCCAGGAGTCTCAAGAGAAAAAAGAATGGATTTCTCCTTGTTTATATTGTCCGCTGAACCTGCCCATCTGACCTGCTAAGTGGAGCGCATTATGAAGAGAACCATTGGAGTCAGGGCCGCCATTAGAAATCACGGGGCCCCGTACAACAAAATTTTTGGGGCCCCCTGGGCCCCGCCCACACTGACGACCAAGCTCCGCCCCATATCCCGCCCACATCGCAGTTAAAAGACCACACAGACAGACATCAGCGCTAAAAAAGTACCCCCCCCCCCACACAAGTTGTAAAAAGCTATTGATGGTGGTCAGGGCCCTTATAAAAAAAATTGGGGCCCCAAAAAAAAAAAATTAAAAATTTTTTTTTTTAAAAAACATTGGTGGCAGGGGCCCCCTGTTAAAAAAAACTTGGGGCCCCAACAAAAAAAAATGTAAAAAAAACTAAAAAATAAACAAACATTGGTGGCAGGGGCCCCCTTCTAAGTTAAAAAACAAAATTGGGGCCCAAAAAAAAAATTGAAAAAAAATTAATTTTTTTTTTAAAAAAAAAAAACATTGGCGGCAGGGCCCCCTTATAAGTTAAAAACAAATTGGGGCCCCAAAAAAAAAATTTTTTGAAAAAAAAATTTTTTTGAAAAAAAAAAAATGGTGGCAGGGGCCCCCTTACAAGTTAAAAAACAAAATTGGGGCCCCAAAAAAAATTTAAAAAAAAAAAAAATTTTTTTTGAAAAAAAAAAAAAAACTGGTGGCAGGGGCCCCTTACAAGTTAAAAAATATTTGGGGCCACCAAAAAGAAAATTAATTTTTTTTTTTTAAAAAAAAACCAAAAAAAAACAATGGTGGCAAGGGCCCCTTACGAGTTAAAAAAAAAAATTGGGCGCCCAAAAACAAAAGTTTTAAAAAAAAGATTGGTGGCAGGGCCCTATAGAATATTAAAATAATACATTGGTGGCCAGGGGATTAAAAAAAAAAAAACACCAAACTGGTGTTCAGTAGAATTGAACTCATGGCTTCAGTACTTCAACTTCGCCTCCTTTCGTGACTTCGGGTCTTTTCACCGCTTCAGGACTTCGGCTTCGGCTGTTTCGTGCTTCGGTCGTCTTTGCGCTGCTTCAGGACTTCGGCTTCGGCTGTTTTCGTGACTTCGGGTTTTCGGCGCTTCGTGACTTCGGCTTTTTCCGTGACTTCGGGTCTTTTCGTCGCATCGGCTTCGGCTTTTCGGCACTTCCGCATTCGGCACTGAAGAGGCAAGACGTACGGCTCGGGCGCTCGTAAGGGGGGCCCGATCTTCAAAAAAATGCAGCGCTGCCGGGCCCCCCTTCATGCCCGGGCCCGGTACGCTTGTCCCCCCTGTCCCCCCCTGATGGCGGCCCTGATTGGAGTGTGCTAGGAATAAGAGAACATCATCAGCATATAAAGCTATTTTTTCCTCTACCCTTCCTGTTCTAAGCCCCACCACCCTAGGGGACTGTCTGATTAATATAGCTAGTGGTTCTAACGCTAGGGCAAACAGTGGGGACAGAGGGCATCCGTGTCTGGTCCCTCGGGAGAGATGGAATTCCCTGGAAAGAGTTTTGTTGATCTGTATGCGAGCTGTAGGTGAACGGTACAGTAATTGAACCCATGATATAAAGTTAGGCCCTATGCCAAAGTTTTCCAACACTTTCCACAGATATGGCCATTCAACAGAGTCAAATGCTTTAGTGGCATCTAGTGAGGCAATTGCTCTGGTACCAGCATTGGCGTGGTCAATTTGAAGGTGGGAAAACATTCGTCTCCGGTTAATAGCTGTGCTCTTGTTGGGCATAAAGCCCGTTTGATCAGGATGTATTATTGAGGTAATTACTTTGTTCAGCCTTTGAGCCAAGATTTTTGCTAATATTTTTACATCTGTGTTAAGTAAGGATATGGGCCGATAGGATTCACACGCTTCAGGGTCCTTTCCTTCCTTAAGTATAAGTATTATAGTGGCTGAGTAAAAGCATTGTGGGAGATGACCTGACTCTTTTGCATCCAACAGGGTGGTATGCAGCCTAGGTATCAATTCTTCACTAAGAAGTCGATACCACGCCACCGGCAGGCCATCTGGACCGGGGATTTTCCTGGGTGAGAGGCTCCCCATGGCTGAGGCCACCTCCCCCAAGGTTATGGGACCATCTAAGTAAGATACTTCGGCCTGGCTTAATTTGGGGAATTCCATGCCCTTCAGGAATTGTTCAAGCTCTGTTAGTGTGTAGGCTACCCGTGTAGTGTAGAGATCGTTATAGTATGTGGCAAAGATTTCAGCTATCTCTTCCGCTTCAAGAGTACAGTTGCCCTGTGCATCCTTGACTCTAGCAATCATTGTGGAGGGATTATCAAGCTTAGCCAAGTAGGCCAGGGTTTTTCCCATTTTTGTCCCCTGCTCAAAGGACCTCTGGCTGGCATACAGCAGTTTCTTGCGTGTGGAAGCGTTTGTGCCAATTCTAGATTCCTCTGCGCAAGAATTAGAGCATGGTGACTCAACTCATCTCCCCCCTTGCAATAGTCCTCCTCTGCCTGCGACATTTTCTCTGCCGCTTCAGTAACCTCCTGTTTGGCGGCCGTGCGTGCTCTCGCAATTGCCGCTATTAGGGTGCCCCGGCAACCGCCTTAGAGGCTTCCCACTACATTACTATGGGCCGTGTTTTAGGTTTGTTTCCCAGTACTTTCACATACTCGGTACGAGGCTTCCTCCACCTCAGCATTGTTAAGCCAGAGCGGGGATAGTCTCCACTGGAAATGTTGAGGTTGGGGTTTTGTGCATAGTTTTAATGACAGTGGGGCATGGTCCGACAAAGCTCTTGGGAGATACGCAATTTCTGTTACCCATTGGATGAAGTCTGGGGATCCCAAGGCCATATCTATACGGGATAGCGCCCCTTTACCTGGCGTATGACAGGAGAACTGCTGCTCATTGGGGTATTTATGTCTCCATATGTCTAATATCCCTAGGGCTGATAGCCACTAACTAAGGGAAGAGGATTGCGCTACAGGTGATCGCAGTCTATCCATTGCAGGATCCAGAACTGTATTGAAGTCTCCCATGATACATATTGGGCAGGGCAAGTAGGTAGACAATTTGCCAAATATGAGGTCCAATATCTCCGCTTTAAAAGGGGGGGGGGATATATCTGCTCAGTGCCCCTGCTCCATTATTTTGAATCCGATCAGCCTTTGTGCAGTCACACACAGGCCGAGATCAGCCCAATTAGGCAGGCTGAAGACAGTCGCTGAAAACAGCTTGTGTGTCCATAGCCTAAATGGTAATATCAAGATGCTGGTTGCCCTTTTTGTGGGTTCTGCTTAAAATAGTGATTACATTCATAAAACTTCACCTTTATTTTTCAAAATGAAGTCCTTGGAGTGCGGCTTTTTTGTTCACTGCATACTAATGTGTTGACCAGCACCCAGGCAGCTGTTGATTGTTAAGAGTGCACCAGCTAAGCATAATAAATATAAATATATATATATATATATATATATATATATATATATATTATATATATATATATATATATATATACAGAAGAGTCCGCACACATAGAAAGAAAAAAATTGATTTAATCAACGTTTCGGCTCCTAAACGTGAGCCGTCATCATATATATATATATATATATATATATATATATATATATATATATATATATATATAATATATTCACTGTCCCAGGTGCACACCGTTTCCATTGTTAAAGACCTGGGTGCCTGCCGATATGTAATAGAGTCAAATGTAGAGGATAGCGGCACTCACAGGATTTGCGACAGATTCAAGGTTGGAAAAAATCTTTATTGAAGCTCGAGAGCTTCAATTAAGATTTTTTCCAACCTTGAATCTGTCGCAAATCCTGTGAGTGCCGCTATCCTCTACATTTGACTATATATAATTATATATATATATATATATATATATATATATATATATATATATATATTATATATATATAGCAAAGAAATACGCACTCATAGGTCTTTTGTGTAGAAAAAAAATGGCTTTTACTAGCTGTCCTTGTTCAGATTTCCCTAGTTATGTTTGTGCAGTCTGTCATTGCTTTTCTTGTGTGGAGGATGTATACTCTATAGCAGAGCCGGACTGGGACTAAAAAGCAGCCCGGGCAAAAAAAATCAAAGCAGCCCACATGTAAACACTCAAGTACTGAGTACTGAGCAAAAATGATTTCCTTTCTGTGTAAAATTAAAACAGTAGCTTGTACTTGATCTCAACTAAGATATAAATTAATCCTTATTGGAAGCAAAACCAGCCTATTGGGTTTATTTAATGTTTATATGATTTTCTAGTAGACTTAAGGTATGAAGATCCAAATTATGGAAAGATCCGTTATCTGGAAAACCCCACTCTGAGCATTCTGGATAACAGGTCCCCATAACCGTATTGTTGTGTGGCAGGTGCAATAGGAATCTCAGAGTATGCACTGAATGGGGTTTGAGAGCAAATCCATGAAAAAATTTCAAACAAACTTAGATAAAATTTTGTTTTAATGTCAGTAAGTGTAGATAGGATACCTGGTTTAAAATAAACAACCTCTAGGCCCAAATAAAGCGACACCAGTGATGTTTGAGTGTGCTTATGAGCTAACAGACTACCTTCCTGAAATGAGACGACAAAGAGTGTCCTATTGTCTTGCTTGGGCTGACAGAGAATTGTGGGTATTTTAGCAGAAGAGCTGGACAGCTGCACAGCATAGCATCTGCGCTTATTACTTATCATAATTATCTCATAATTACATCAGCAGGTGAAAACACACACACAATGTGCCGATAGTGCAGGCCCAGTGGGCCCAGACTATCCTAGTCTGAAAAAAAAAAACACTTTATGTAAATTGAAAAAAACGCGAAGAAGCAAATCATTTTTTTACTGGTAGCAACCAATCAGATGCTGTCAAACAGCTGCCAAGTAATTGCTGCCTGCTGATCGGTTGCTATGGGTTACTGGACCAGCAACAAACACTGCGCCTTTAATGACTACCCCAGTGAGGTCCTTATCTAAATGATTAATTTGAGCTTTACAACCATGGGGAAAACTAAAGGGATACTCCAAAGTCCATTTTCATTGGCTGAGCCCTGTGCATAATTATAAAGCTATGAAGTTAGATATTGAAGACAGTGTTTCTTTAATGGGATTTCGCAGGGCTGATGCTGAGCACACTGGGAGCATATGAAAGATAGGTGTATGAGAGTAATGAACTCAAAATGAGCTTATTTGCATTTTATACGCACGGCCCCACTTATACCTTCTTAATGACACATAGTTACCCTCTCTCTTGCGACGTTGCTCCCCCCCATTCTCTATGAATGGTTTCTCCCAATCTTTAGTCATATGAGAGTATAGAAAACACCACTGTGGCGACGAGTTCAGCTTATTACCTGGTCAGCTAGCTCCTCAGCGGCCCCCATAACATACCCAGACTCCATCTCCTCCCGTGCAGTCTAGAAATTAGCCCGTCTAAACCTAGCGCTCTGACAAGCACCGTCATAAGCGGGGCGGAGTCAGTGTTGTTGCGTCACCATCAAAAGTTGAGGCCATTATTTCAGCAGGAGGAAAAGATTGGATTTACACTGGTTCCTGGCCAATCGGAGTGTGCCAGCTCAACCACTTGCTAGACACGCATGTGACTGGCAGGCACCAACCGTCTCTAAACTTCACAGGGAGATCCATTTCCCTGCGCTCGGTATGTGTATCTGTATGACGACGCGTGCTGTAGTCTCTCGCAGCTCCGGCAGGCCCAGGCGAGTTTTACTACAGTTTAACGGCACAAGACAGAAGCAGCCCATTTCAGCAGTAAAGGGAGCGGCCTTTCGGGCATTTGCCCGATCGGACAGATTGTCAGTCCGGGCCTGCTCTATAGCAGGGGTCCCCAACCTTTTTTTTTCCCATGAGCCACATTCAAAAATAAAGCCACATAAAGGCTGTGATTGGCTATTAGGTGGTCCCTATGTGTACTTGCAGAATCCAGGAGGCTTTATTTAGCAGTACACCTGGTTTTTATGCAAGCCTGGAAGTTGATTCCAAGCCTGGAATTAAAAAATAAGCACCTGCTTTAAGGCCACTGGGAGCAACATCCAAGGAGTTGGTGAGCAACATGTTGCTCGCGAGCTACTGGTTGGGGATCACTGCTCTAAAGACATCTCAGCTGCTACCAATTAGAACACTGTTACATTGCGGACCTCTCTCTAAGCTGGGCCTTTGCAATGTGTTGGAGGAAAGGTTGTGTGCTGCTGAGCTGTACTTCTCAAATATACATTATATTATAGATAGAATTAGGTGAGTTATAACTCCAAAATTCTTCTACTGGGTGGAGTGGAACGAATGCTGCTTTTGCTAAGCTGGCCTCTCACAACTCACAGCTCCTATGAGTGTGTTATGAGTGCTATCTACTATTTCATGAGGTCCCTGATCTCTAACTTCACTAAGGTAGTTGGGCCCCAGTGCCTTATACTTTAGTCTGTCAACATATGCACCCCTGGTACTAGGCAATTGAGATCAAAGAGAATTAGCCATGGTTTCCCACCCATTATAGTAACTTTATACAAGAACTAACTCTGGGCCAACTGGGAAATACCCCCTTCACACAGAACATAGCTAACATACCTCCTGAGAATTAGGGGAGATTAACACTTTAGACCTGAAAATATGAGAAACAAAAATGCACCCTCGCCCTTTTTATCTCAAACTTTTCTTAAGTTATAAAATACAACTGTTTAAATACAGTGAGGTCTTTACAGGCCCCATACACGGAATTCACAAGATGCAGCCACCCAAGATTCAGTACTAAAATTCATAAAAACCTAATAAAGAGGATGCCAAGATAGTCCCTGACTGAAATTCAACATGGGATCTGGCATTTTAAGTACACAGTGGGCCAAAAGGCCCCCACAGGCCTTCTATGTCTAGGCATCTTATGGCAACCCCTCTGGCATTTGCCATAATTACAGCAGATAGCACAGAAAACTGAGAGATTACTTATACTGAATCATTTCTGCTGAGTGTTATGCCTGTGTTTAGAGCACAACACTCCCTTTGCTTTTCTGCACTAAACATCTGCTTCTCTTTATTCAGGCTTGTGATTACTCAAATGGTTAGTTGTGCCTTGCCTCTTTTGCTTTTATTTAACCTCAAAGGTTGAGTTCCCAGGTGCCTGGCCTCATTTATTAGCCTAGCTGCAAATTTGTACTACTGCAGAAACCCTTAGAAACCAGTCAACACCAGTACAAATAGAAGAATGAAAGCAAAACTCTTGTTGGCTGTTATAAGTTACTGCACTGCTGGATGTTGCACCTACATGAGTAAATTACCAAGTCCTTTAATTTCAAATGAAGCATTTATTCTGCATTCTTTCCCTCTTAAGTCCCATACTGTACATGCTCTCTAGCGGTCCTACAGAGAGACATGTTTGATGTGAAAAAGTAAAGATTTTTTAACAGAATTGTAAGGGTTTTTTTGGCCAGTATAATTGTTTGCATTAGTATTTTTCTTAATTCAGTGTGTTTTTGGACAAAATATAATTTTGCATTCTTTCTAAAGGAGAACTAAAGCTCATTGAATTATTGGACAAGAAATACTACACCGTATTTTCCTTCTGTAGCTTCCCATAATATTTTGTGCTGATTGACAGGACATGCTTTAGCCTGCAGTTAGTAATCTTGTTAGGGTTGCCACCTTTCCCCGCTGGAAACTCTGGGTGGGGAGCGGGCCAATTACATCATAGGGGCGGAGCAACAATGTCGAGTGGGTGGGTTAGTGGGCAGAGCTATGGTTTGGCGATTGGCCAATTCATGAGTCAATCTTAGGGAATCCTGTAACAGTTTTCCAAGTTAGGAAAACCAGGCAGGCAATTTTACAAGATTTAGGGTTGCCACCTGTCTGGTTTTGACCTGGACAGCCCAGTTTTCGGGTCAGAACAGGACAGTTGGCAACCCTAAATCTTGTATTAGGGGCCAACTCACTATATACTTTATATACAGTTGGCATTTCAGTATACGTGACTTGATTTGTAGATAAATAAACATGGTAGTACGTTTTGCAAGAGCAAAAGGGTTGAGACTGGTTAATAATCAGCACTGTAGCATTATCTTCTGTGACAGATGGATATTCACTTTATTTAATGCTTTGCAATGGCCCCTAAGTTCAGCTTCTTAACTACAGCCCAGAGCGCCCTGAGCATGTGCAGTGACACTGACAATGAAAAAATGGCCTAACAAGTATCCAAGATGGGAAAGCCATTCTAGACAGAGTTAGGCAGGAATAAATACTATTCTAGGCCCGGTGTACATAAAGTTTGATACAGGTATGAGAACTGTATCAGGACCTGGGGTTTTATGGATAATGGATCTTTCTGTAATTAAGATTTCCATACCTTAATGGGCAGATTTATCAAGGGTCAAATTTCGAATAAAAAAAAGTCACGTTTTTTTTTCTGGGTGAATAGGTTGTTTTTGTTCAAATTCAAATCATAAAAATTGAAGTAATAGCCCATTCGATTGAATTTGATTGGAAGTTTTTTCAAAGTCCACCAATTGACTCCAAATAGGTTCTAGGAGGTCCCCCATAGGCTAAAACAGCAATTTGGCAGGTTTTAGATGGCAAATGGTCAAAGTCGAAGTTTTAAAGAGACATGATACATTTCGATATTCGAATTTTCTAGTTTTTTTTTAAATTGAATTTGGACTATTCCCTAGTCGAAGTACACAAAAAATAGCTTGAAATTCTAATGTTTTTAATTAGAATTTTCACTTCGACCCTTGATAAATCTGCCCCCGCGTCTACTAAAAAATCATTTAAACATTAAATAACCCCAATAGACTTGTTTTGCCTCCAATAATGATGAATTTTATCTGTTTGGATCAAGTACAAGGTAATGTTTTGTTATTACATAGAAAAGGGAAATCGTTTAAAAAATGTGAATTATTTGGATAAATTAATGTAATTCGGAGTTTCCATACCTGTATATAAAATGCAATATTTCTAGCCAAGTTCCTTTAGTTCCCCTTTAAACTAAAAAAATTTGAAAGCTGTGTTGTTTAATCTTATACGGTAGCTTTGGCTTCATTGTATAACTAACTGTGTATTGTATGCATGCTATAAAATCAGTAAATTCATTTAAGCACTCTCTTCATTCCAAACAGAATTTTTAACAGAATTCTATTAAACAAGTAATAAAAAAAAAGTATTTTCTTTTCCCATTCCACAGAATACAGTGATGTCATTCAAAGAGCTGTGCGGTCTGTCTCCTGTAGCTAATCTCAGGCAGTGCATTATGGCGCTCTCTACCCGCTTGGCTGGGCCTGACAACGCACCGGTGGTGATAATGAACCTCAACGAACAGTATCCAACAATGGAGCTGCAAGGAACAGTACCAGAGGTCATGAAGAGGATTTTAGCAGCATATGACTTAGTGAGTGTCTCCTTTATGCATTCCTTACACACAGACAGAACGTCGTCATTTTATTTGACAAGAGTCCTTCCAGTGAACCATACTATTTAATGCTACATTAAGTGCGTTTGAAATCGATTTCATCTGACATAGCATGGTTTTGCTGTAAGGTTTTAATAGCACACAAAATGCTATTATTGCACTATACATTGTGCAACACTTACTGGATTTTCCAGCTTTTGCTTTGTTTATGACCATGTAAAGGCACCGTTCTCTCTGGGCAACATATTATTCTACTTTGTATTAAAAGGCACAGTACTTGTCATTCTATGGGGACAAGTGGAGTAATAGGGCAAGCACACAAATGGTCAAAACTGACCCTTTGTGCACCTTGTAGTGCCCTGCGGCATATGCATAATATGCTGAACTCTGCCTCCCCTCTAAGGGGCAGATTTATCAAGGGTCAAATTGAAAATTCTAATTTGAATTTTCAAGTTTTTTATGGTCTAACTGTCAAATTTGACTAGGGAGTTATTCAAATTCAATTTGAATTTGAAAAAAAATTTGAATTCGATTTTAGAGATTTAACATACGCTGGCCCTTTGAAAACTTGAATTCGACTATTCATCGCCTAAAACCTGCCAAATTGCTGTTTAAGTCAATGGGAGAGGTCCAGGGATCAATTTTGAGTTGTTTGCAACCTTCCTGACATTCGAGTTTTTTTCAGAGAAAAAACTCGAATTGAGTTTTTAAAGGAGAAGTAAAGGCATCGTACACTTGGCACCCCCAAGTGATTGTATTGACTTAACTGAAACTCCGGGCCGGTGCTCCAATCAGCAGAAAACTGCACCGGCCCGGGGTTATACCAGTGAGCACCATGAAGTGATCCATTTCCATCTTCTTCTTTCTTCGAATTTCTCGGGGCAGACGTATGCGAAGTTTAATAGCTGACTTTTTCGTTAAAGTTCGGCTTTTCGTTCTACTGCACATGTGCAGACGCACGAAGAAGGAGGAGACGGAAGAAGATCCATCCGTGGTGCTCACTGGTATAACCCCGGGTCGGTGGAGTTTTCTGCTGATAGGAGCACTGGCCCGGGGTTTCAGGTAAGTCAATACAGGTAAAAGTTTACCAGTACAGGTAAAACTTTGCATTCCTCCTGGCTAAGCAGTTACAGAGGTATGCTGAAACTGTTTTCCTCTGTAAATGAATAAAACACTGTGCATCCTCCCAGTATGCAGCTCATAAGTGTAGAGGAATTTAGAGGAACCATCAAGCATTCCTTTTTTTTTTCTTTTTTTTTTTATAGCTTTTGATGACAAAGGTATTTTTGTAAAGCTTAGCATCACTAAACCAATATGTCCTTGTACCAGCGTATGTAATGATACTGGAATGTGAAACTCTGGAGAAACACTGATAAGGTTTTGGGAGTAAAGGAAGGAGTCTCATGCTTTTGTCATAAATTAGTTCAGGACAAACATACTTTAAAGGACAAAACAAAAACCTTGGTACCGTGTTAGCCAGTAGTAAAAATAACAAATAAAAAAACAAACAAATAAAAAAAGTATTGTAGAAGTGATACCTATATTGGCTAACAATAAACATACATTGCAAGCTTTCGGAGCACCAAGGCCCCTTCGTCAGGCAAAATACAAATGAAAGCTGGAAAGGCACAGCATATATATTGTTAGATCAGTGAAAGGTATTCATGGGCAATAAATCAGGAAGTTACAGACAGATAGAGATCAATTGTAGAGATAATACAATGAATTAGGGTGGGTTGTAAATGGTCCAGGAGTCTGGATTCAGTCAGGTCACATAGTGTGACATGAAACCTGACCCTAAATTAAGGCCCTGTCTTTCCAGCTTTCATTTGTATTTTGCCTGACAAAGGGGCCTTGGTGCTCCGAAAGCTTGCAATGTATTTTTTATTGTTAGCCAATAAAGGTATCACTTCTACAATACTTTTTGTATTTGTTTGTTTTTTTATTTGTTATACTTTAAAGGAAAACTATACCCCCAAAATGAACACTTAAGCAACAGATAGTTTACATCATATTAAGTGACATATTAAAGAATCTAACCAAACTGGAATATATATTTAAGTAAATCTTGCCCTTTTACATCTCTTGCCTTGAGCCACCATTTCATCATGGTCTGTGTGCTGTCTCAGAGATCACCTGACCAGAAATACTTCAACTCTAACTGTAACAGGAAGAAGTGTTGAAGCAAAAGACAGAACTCTGTCTGTTAATTGGCTCACGTGACCTAACATGTGGTTTGTATGTGGGCACCGTGAATCATACGATCCCAGAGGGCGGCCCTTATTTTTTAAAATGGCAGTTTTCTATTTATGACTACCCAGTGGCACATACTGCTAGAAAAGTATATTATTATGAAAATGGTTTATTTACATGAAGCAGGGTTTTACATATGAGCTGTTTTATGCAATATCTTTTTATAGAGACCTACATTGTTTGGAGGGGTATAGTTTTCCTTTAATTATGTATTTTATGGCATACATGTAAGAAAGAGTAAATGAACCCCATTCTTGACTCCGCAGGTCCACTGATTTGTCTAATAGCAGAATATGCCATCATTTTTAAAAAAAATCACAGTGTTTTTGCTTATACCCCTGATCCACCCTAACCATGCTCAGTTACAACCCAACACTGAAACCCCACCCACTTTTGGACAATCCCCACTCCTTTTAAGGTACTCGAATCAGGGCAATCTCTTTAAATTCTGGACACATGCGGTGGATATATTATTCCCCATAGTTATTTTGCATGTTTTCTTCTTCAGTACTTGCAGTGCTGTACACATTGTATGGGTTATTCAGACACATTGCCCTGGTGGGATTACAGTGTACATTTTAGGAATATTAAAAGAGAAAGATACCTCACAAAAGCATTAGACAAGAAATGCTGCACCTTATGTCTGGGGCTTCTGTACCAGCCCAAGGCAACCGTAGCCCCTTAGCAGGGAAGATCTCTCCCTCTAAAGATGCCCCTATAGCTCCCCATCTTCTTTTCTGCTGATTCACTGCACATGCCCTGTGCTGCTGTCAGTTACCTGAATTTAGAGACTAAATCACAATGTACTGTATGTATAAAAAATTAATTATGAGGCCCTTTTAGTCCGCATAGGCATAACACTGCCGACAAGACAGTACCCAACTGTGCTACATAATATTTACTTCCATTATTTTTCTCATTGTTTATGTGTGTGAATCTGGGTACTGTAAACATTAGGCATTACAGGTGTTATAAATGTTATTAGGCTATGGTCAGGGTGTCTGGATGTTAATGCAGTGGAGTACAACATGAATGTTGGTTTCTGGCTGCATTAAATAAAGCATGTAACCATTAGAGCGGATACTTTCAGCAGGCTTTCATCTTACAAGATTTAACACAGGAATGCAGTGGGGATTAGCGGCTCGCCAATAAATAATACTGGGGATGTGAATCATAGCTAATGGTTAATTTGTATCCTTTATTGCTGTGTTAATATTATTCTTGGAATGCCATTCAATGTAGCATGCATTTATCCAGCTTATGGCATGTGTTTTAAGAACCCAAAGGCATGCCAGGGAAGTGCCTCACGCTGCTAAAACAGTTGTTGGGGTTCACATATGTTTGACTCAATAAGATCAAGTGAGAGCCTGTGTGGCACAGTTACTGCTGTGTTTCCAGCTTGAATTAGTTCCAAATTAAACACTGATTTGCAAACTAACGCCCACCACTACACAATGTCAATTGTGTGGAACTTTGCGTGCCACATTTGTGCCACGTGCATTGTGGGAGAACTGGCATTGGCATATTATACACACTGCCGCAGGGTCTGTTTTTACCCTTTCTGCCCCTGCAACATTATTTTACATCCCCCTTGGTGTAAGATCCTGTAGTATCATGTACGTGACCACATGGGTAATAATTATTGAGCTTGTAGTCGATGGCGGAGAATGAAAGGCCAAAATCATACATCATAATTATTATAATTATAGACATTTTACACATGCATTGAGCCATTTAATTTTTTATTATATACAAAGTAAAGCTATGATTTGGTTTTGTTTATGAAGCAGTAATAAGCATTTATGCGACTTGCTAATGTATTTAATTTCGTTATGAACACTCAGAAACACAACACTGTGCAAAATGCTATCTGTTTATTACTGAGATAACCCTTGATGTTAACGTAATTTTTACTTTTTAAAGGATAAAGTAAACATATTAGGGCACATTCACTTTCCTTGACACAGTGTGCTAATTGCAGTTTTGAGCTCAATCGGCATGTTTTTTTTTAGAATTGTAGGTGCAATAGGATAATTTGCTTTTCACAACTGCGCTGTATCTACCAAGATGTTGTGTCGATTTGCCAAAATAAATGCAACTGTTCATGCACTTCACCACAAATCAGCCACAGTTGCACTGAATATTTTCAGCATCCGTCTGGAGTAATTTCCGGTGTTTGCCGTTCGAGTGACATCACCCCCAGCCCCTCTGGGAGTTCCTAACACAGACAGGTAGCCTCTCCTGTTCTGTGCCCTGCTCTGAGAGACCTTCCTAACACTCTCACTACTATTAAATACAGGACAGCCTTCCTGTGGAAAGTGAGCTCCAATATGAGAAGTGGACCACTGGAATGGATTGCCTGTTCCTTCCAGAACACTGTAGCTTCCAGGGCCAGACAGCAACATCCTTTAAACAGAGAAACCATTTCCTGTTAAGTAACATTTCCATTGTAGCTCACATGTCTAATTGGGGAGAAATTAAAGGCAACATTTATCTTTTGACACCTTTCTTTGGTCATTCTACCACACTTGTTTATATGTGAGCCCTTATGGAGTCCAGGCTGCCACTTATGTAGGTCCTCCTGACTTCTTCCAAGGCCTCAACACTTTTACTTTTTCAAGTCTTGCTTGCAAGTCACTGTATCACTCTGTTTCTTTGTGTTTCTCTCTTTTACCCTCCAGCCCAAATTTGCCCCTAGCTGTGATGCCATACTGCTTAGCATCCTAATGATCTGCATTCTAGTTGATTGGACAGACAAGGCCTATACTTGATAGAGAGCCCTGGTGAATACTGCAGAAAACCAGTTATCCATTAGATCATCTCTATATGCATAGCTTTGTTGTGGGATTTGGATTGTTTACTGTAGTGATGTGTCCTTTTCACAGGAATATTTATCAATAGCTAACATTCACTAGAACAATAAAAAAAAGGAAGATCTGGAGTACCCCAGTAAAGAGAATATGGGGCAGATTAATCAAACACAAAACTGAAAATGTAGCTATTCCCCTGGACATAGTAATTGCAGGATTTCCTACAGGGTGTAGTTATTTTGATAAAATAAACCAAAGCATCCTAATGATTGGATCGAATCGCTAGGAAAATGTGATTAATTCATTCAAAAACATTCATTCAGAACTAATAGCACTTATATTTTCTTGTTAACATGCTATTGGTGAACAAGACATATGTCTGCATTTATTTGCAGAGCAAGCATTTAATGGTTTAGTGTATTTGCTTACCGGAAAACGAAGTGCCATTATTATAATAAAGGTTCTTTTATTTCCTGCACCGCTTTTGTAATAGTTTTTACATAATGCTAAATTTGTTTTGTTGCCAAGTATTCACTGCTGTCCACTGTTGTAAAAATGTATCGATCCTCTTCTCATTTAAGTCACCATAACATATATGGTGAAGTCTTAACATTATTTTTTTTAATATGCTTCAATAAGAGTGCAGACTGCTTGTGATGTTAACATTTTATTTGAAATATTTTCTCTCTTCTTTAACCAAGCCACAGTAACATCTATAATGTCCATAACCCTAGCAAGATTATAAGGACTGATTTACAAACATAAATCATGGTGGCAAAATAATATTGTTGGGCTCCTTTAATGTTTATATGTTTTTAGTAACCTTTAGGATACTGGTACACAGGAAGATTTGTCACTGTAGTAAATCTGTGCTACTGTGGATGACAAATCTCCTGAAAATGCCTTCCCCTTCGCTTACTTTTGGATCACTTTGAGTATTTTTCACCATTCCTAGCAATAACTTTTCATCTATCATCCTTAAAGAGCACATGTTGGGCGAAAATATTTTCCTCAACCAAAGGTGCAGGCTAATAGAGCCCACACTCCAGTTGGGGGTTAAAGTAGTTTTTTTAAAAATTGCCCCCTGCCAGCGCTAGGACACCCACACCAGGAGGAAGCTCCCGGTTTGAGCGGATATGTTGGGGCACATGCATGCACATAGTGAGTGAATGCCACAACTTGCTCATTATGCGAATGCGCGTTACGTCAGAAACTCATTATGCGCATATGCTGTGCACAACATGGCCGCACACACCGGGAGCTCCCTCCCGGTGCGAGTGTCCGAGCACTGATGGGGGGCAATTTAAAAAAAAAATCTACTGTTACCTCCAACTAGAGTGCGGATATTTTCACCCAACAGGTGCTCTTAAGAAGGAACAGCAGTCTCTTATTACCCTTAGGGCAGTGGTTGTCAAAACTTTTTCAGTTCAAGCCACGGTCATGAAATGAGTACAGATATAACAAAATATTGGTGTATCAGTCATTCAGTCATAGTTTCAACAATATCTAGGACAGTAAATACATTATGCACCCCAAATCTCAGCCTAATTGTTAATCAAATTGTGCTTTCATGTGTATCTCAAGGAAAAATTAGCCTTCAAGCTGAGCCCCCTGAACTGAAGTTTAATTTATTTACTTTTATTATTTCCCATTTATTTTTTTAGCAAAGTGACACACTTATCAAAGAAGATATGCCAGTGTGCCAAAATGTGTTCCATGACATTGAGCAGTTGAATATCATTCTGTTGAGTGGAGTGGTAGTGCTCAGAACTCAGGTTTAGCACTCACACCAATCCAAAGCTCTGTTCCTTGATACAAGATGGTTACGGAGAAAAATATGCAAACTAGTATTTTCCATACCAGAATAAGTCATTCCAGGGCGGAAAATAAATTGATAAAATGTTAACAGCCAAACATTTTGTATTGAGTGGAAACCACAATTGCCTAAGCAAAGCGTAACAAAGTGTTAGGGGCCGATTCACTAAGGGTCGAATATCGAGGGTTAATTAACCCTCGATATTCGACTAGGAATTAAAATCCTTCGACTTCGAATATCGAAGTCAAAGGATTTAGCGCAGATATTTCGATCGAACGATCGAAGGATAATTCCTTCGATCGAACGATAAAATCCTTAGAATCAAACGATTCGAAGGATTTTAATCCAATGATTGAAGGAATATCCTTCGATCAAAAAAAGTTAGCCAAGCCTATGGGGACCTTCCCCATAGGCTAACATTGACTTCGGTAACTTTTAGATGGCGAACTAGGGGGTTGAAGTTTTTTTTAAAGAGACAGTACCTCGACTATGGAATAGACGAATAGTCAAACGATTTTTACTTCGAATCCTTCGATTCGTAGTCGAAGGTCTAAGTAGCCCAAAAAAAACTTCGAAATTCGAAGTTTTTTACCTTCGAATCCTTCACTCGAAGTTAGTGAATCGGCCCCTTAATGTATAAAATAAAAGAAATAATCATCCAGGCAGAGAGTTTCATAAAAGGGCACTTAAGGCAAATCATCCAAGTGTCTTTGTTTAAAGCAGCATAAACATCTTCCTGCAATTCAGCACAAGTATCATTGGGCAAATCAGCAAGCAAAGCTGAATATAAATCAATGGATTAATTTAGGGACAAATTGAAAGGAACATCTTCAGGCAAACCATTAAAATTTTGTCCGACTGGGTCAGTGGAAACATTTTATGGGGGTTGACTGAACACAGACAGAAGAAGACAGGCAGGTGACGGAAGGATAGATGTGAGGTCCAGGAAAGAGAACAGAATTTCCTTGATAAATGTGTGGAACTGATGTAGTAGGCAGCCGAGCCATTCATTGGCATGCCATGGTTATTTAGGATTTATTATCCAGAATGCTCGAGACCTGGGGATTTCCATAATTTGGATACCTTATGTCTGCTTACAATCATTTAAACATGAAATAACCCCAATAGGGTTGGTATGCTCTCCTCACTTCTCTAAGTAATTGTATAAACCCAATAGGATTCTTTTGCCAACAATATATGTTTGTGCAGTTTAGTTGCCATCAAGTACAAGGTACTGTTTTATTACTACAGAGAAAAAGGAAATCATTTTTTTAAATGTAAATTATTTGCTTGAAATGGATTCTGTAGGAGGCCAGCTTCCCATTATTCAGAGCTTTCTGGAAAATGGGTTTTCAGATAAGGCATTCTACACTTGTACAGCACTACTATTGCACGCAGTGCTGTTACAGAAGAACAATACAATCGACTGATACCCTGAGCTATAATCCCCTCTATAATGTTTTGTTCAGTCATAACTATTCAACAGCATTAATCATTGTTTTGTGATTCCTGGGACCATTACTCCTTGTCTTTGAATTTTCTCCCTGCATCCCATTCATCTTCTTCCAGAAAGGAGTCTTCTGTTTTCAGTGATGGACTGGAAAATCTAATAAACCTCCAGATGTGATGAGTTTTCTGTAGAACTTGAAACGACAAACTGACTGCTGGCTAGCTGGCTTCTCATTTGCTGAGAGGTTCTGTTGTGGCGTAACTGTGTCAGCCTACTTTTATGGTGCTTTGCTGCCGAACAGAATCCATATTATATGTACTTTTTTGGTCCACTTTCCAATAACATTCTATTTCATGGCGCAGGCTAATTTTATTCTTTCTGCTTTTCTATTTTTGCTGATCCACTATGGTGGCATCAAATTGCATTTCATTTGACCTGATCATTAGGGCCCCAGACAGTTCTATTGGAAATAGATGACCTTTTTGTTTGACCTGCTTTTCTCCTTCTAGAAGTATAGATGTATGAGATAATTATTAATACTACTGCTCTACAACTTTAGTATCTAATACACTGTCTGGTATAATACATTGAGTAGAGTACTCCTTTCCCGTGGGCATGCTGTGCATAACAAAAGTGGTGAATGGGTGAGAGCTAGTGATACAAGGTCTTCCTTTAAACCCATGAGGACAATATGAAGAATCTAATATTTTACCAATTAATTCAGTTATTTCAATACAGGTCTAGGATCCGTTATCAATAAACCTGTTCTCAAGAGAGCTCTGAGTTATGGGAAGGCCATCTCCTATAGATTCCAATATTATCACATAATTACATTTTTTATTGCCTTTTTCTCTGTAGTAATGACACAGTGCTTTGTACTTGATCCCAGCTAATGGATCCATATTGTAGGCAAAATAACCTGGGTTTATTTAATGTATACATGATTTTTTTAGTAGACTTTACATATGGAGATTCAAATTATGGAAAAATCCCTTTATCCTGAAAACCCTAGGTCCTGAGCATTCTGGATAACAGGTCCCATATCTGTATACGCTAAAAATGTTCTTGTTGTTTTGCTGTGTGCTGATTATTCTTTCTGCCCCTTCCATTGACTTATTTTAAGCCTCAGAGCTTTACAATTAATGGTCATTAATGAACAATATCAGTATTTCTGCAATAATGCCCCTTTACACCACTCAATGATGTCTGGCTGTAATGATTTGTGGGCACCCTACAATCATAAAGACAAGTGGTTAGCAGGCAGCTAGATGTCGCTTACACTATTTACAAGATTGACAAAAATAAACTGTACACTCTTTTCCAATGCTGGTTTATATTAGTATGTATATATATATATATATATATATATATATATATATATATATATATATATATATATATATATATATATATATATATATACACATTTATGAATGTCTGTTCATATTTAAAGCTGTCTGTGTAGGCTTTCCTTTCAAAATAGCATGTATGTCTATATTAGTCTATATTAGTTATGGTTTGTATGTATAACCTAGAGAAGCATGTTATAAATAAACATATATTTTCAGAATATGTGAAAGCTTGCAAGCTTCTAGTGGTATCTAGAAAGACAGATGCTCCTATTTCTACATCCAGAGTGACATTTTGGGGGCAGCTGACATCCTTACATAGCTAATAAGAAGCCCTATCCAATAGAAGGAGAAGCAGCTGTAAGCTACAGGGTCAAGCTTCAATCCGAAATCTTGTATTGCTTCCCAAACAGCACAGAAGAACCGAAGCCTAATTAAAAACAAATGCAAGGAAAGCCTGTTGGCTCCATTTCAAAGAATCCGTGGCATCTTCTCTGACTTCTGATGGTGCATTGTGATAAATTAAAAGTTGAAAACTCTAACAAGCGAGCGTGAAACTAAAATGAAAGGCACATTGGCCTCATTGCTTACTGATGAGATGCTGATAAAATACTTTTAACGTATTTATTTTGCTTGGATTCTAGTAATGCAGTCAGTAGGAGGTTAGATGAAACACAATGTATTTATTAAAGAGCTCTAATGTTTGGCAGCATTTTCAACTCTTGATAAAAAAAAGGCACTTTTAATGTCAAGCCTGGCGGAGCACTGATAATATAATCTTCTAACAAGGCAGAGATCAATAATAACCTCATTATATATTGACTGAGGTTGGGCCTAGACAGACACAGTCAATTTGTAATGAAGTGTAATTGACCCTTTCTGCTGTTTAGGAAAAGGCACCAGTGAGAACAAAACCGTTGGGTGGAACTTGACTTTATACAACTGTTTAATGCTGGTGGCTTGTATTTCATGGATAAAGCTTGCGTTAAGGTTCCAGTATATCTAGCGTAAAGGAATGATGTACAAATAAAAAATGCTGTTTATCAGGCAGTTTAACTTTCTCCTACACATGTTGTAGATTTAGTTACCAAGTGTAACAGAATAATCCAAACTGTCACCTGCGTATCCAAACAAACTTCATTATGTAATCTCACTTTTTAATATGCTTCTAAAATTGTGAAAAACCACTAAAGCAATGGAAATTGAATGTAAATTGCAATGGCGCTCTGCTATGAGGAGCACTGAATTCTTGTTAGTTCATTATTTTGTTGGATCTAGATCCCCAATAAGTTTTTATGTTTTTTTTGAACAGTAGAGCAAAAGGACTGCAATCCCTTCATATCATATCATATGAAGTAATTCTACATTAAAAATTAGTTTAAATGAGAACTAAAAATGAATATGGTTAAAAATCCCATATTTTGCATACTGAATTTATTGCACAAGCCTAGAGATTCCATATCTCTATAGTAGTAACTGGCTTTAAAAAGTTTGCCTAAATTATGATCCAGCTGCAATGGTTTTAAAGCTGCCGTGTACTGATAAATCTGTTATTTACTAATTAGCCTTATATTTTGACATTTAGGAGGGTTATTTATTAAAGTTCAAATTTTATATTCAAGATTCTAGATTTGAAACTGATCTCGAAAATTTGATATATAGCTATACAAAGCAATGGAAATGTATTGTTATGTTAATTTTGTTTATGTTTAGATTTTCTCCTTTTCCTAATTTCTCATATCCTATACTGAATGCATGTTTCTTTAACAACAATAACTATTATATATCATTAATTGGAGACGTGTGTCGTCCAACAATTTATAACATGCTTAGAAAACTAATAATAAAAAAAAAGTTCTAATTTTAGAGTTATGTGAGTTTTTTTTAGACCTCGAATGAACTTAAATGAACTCACAACTCGAATGGTTTCTAATTTAATGGTGTTTTATCGGATTCAAGCTATTTTGGGGTATAATACAGTACATCTCAAAAACTCTAGTTTTTTTTTTTTTGACTCAAAAATAACCTTGAAAACTCAAATTTTTTCATGGAAAACACAACTTGAACCTTAACAAATCTGCTCCTTATAGTCCATATATTTTTAATCGGTGCCTAAACTCAGTAAGTGACAGCAGCACAGAGCATGTGCAGTGAATCAGCAGAAAAGAAGATGGGGAGCTACTGGGGCATCTTTGGAGACACAGATCTTTACTGCTAAAGGACTGTGGTTGGGCATTTATAGAAGCCCAAAACATAATGTACAACTTCAGTTGTGGAAGATTGCAATTCTCTGCCATTTCCAGTGAGATCAGGTCATTTAGCTTTCAGAAAGCCCCTTAGCATCAATCTGCAGCTACCAAACCAGCCAGCTGCGACTGTGTTTTTCCTGTTCAGTTTTTTATTTCTCTAATATCTGAAGTTACCAGGGTAATGGTTACCATAGCATAAAGACAGGTTTTTTTTCATGTTTACATTTTGCATAATAGTCACTCTGTTATTCTGTTACTTTTTACTGATATCATGTTGCATAACTTGCAAGAAAAATCGTGCTGCTCATTTTTTGGATCAAATGCAGATAGCACGATCCGTCTAAACAGACACTTTCCTGTGTTGTTGTGAGAAAGATTTAATCAAAGCTTTAAAGGGGGGTTTCACCTTTTAAGATAACTTTTAGTATGACATAGAGAGAGTGATATTCTAATTTCTGAGACAATTTTATTTGGTTTTCATATATACATTTATTAGTTGGGTTTTGAGTTTTATTCAGCTTTTTATTCAACAGTTTGCAATTTCAGCAAACTGGTTGCTAGGGTTCACATCACCTTAGCAACCATGTAGTGAGTTAAGTATGAGACTGGAATATGAATAGGAGAGGGTCTGAAGAGAAATATAAGTAAGTAATAAGTAGCAATAACAAACATTTTTTAGCCTTACAGAGCATTTCCTTTCAATGGTATATTTAAGTCAAAAAATTTTTCTAGATACAGTATAGTATACCCGAAGCTTGAAATATCTCTAATCCTAAAATACTCCAGCTGAAATCTGTCAAGGTCATGTAGAAGTCAATGGCAGAGATCCATTCAACCATTTGAAGATGTTTGTAGCCTTCTTGATGTTCAGGTTTTTTTTCAGTGGGTTTCACTCGAAAAACTTGATTGATTTCATTGATTTTAGGTTATTTTTTTGCCTAAAACTCGATTAATACTAGATTTTGCATTTTTCACCCCAAATTCACTGATTTGAGGTTTTTTTCATAAATAAAACATTCAAGTTGTGAGTTCATTTGAGGTATAAAAAAACCTTACAAACCTCTAAAACGTAACCTTTAATAAATAACCCCCTGAGCCTCTTACAGTATTGCTAGACATGTCATCACGATAAATATTTGTGGCCCACACTATACCCTAATAGCATATAAGCAATATAATTTATTATATTAATGCATCTTATCAGTTAAATGTAATAGTATTCAAATGGCACTTAGCACTTTACTAAAACACAGCAGCATCCAGAATAAATACAATTTTGCAAGGTTACAAACCAGACGATGTGTTAGAAATAGTTCTACTTGCAAAACAATCAAGAAGAATACAATTTACCATGATCTAAGTGAGATTTAAGTGTTTAAAGTGTGTAAACTGTCAAGAGGCCTTTGAAATTCTTGTCGACTTCAATGTGCTTAAGGGAAAGTAGCAGGACAATTATCAACTAACATTATAATGAAAGGAACAGGTAAGTCTTGAAACAAGTGGAATAGTTAGCAAGGCCAGGACTGAAGGTAAGAATGTCATTCTCAATCTAACAACAGAGACCAAAATAAACTGAAAAATGTCCAGTGCCTCAGACAGTCTTGTGTGATTAGAGTTAGCAACAGGGCACTGCTCTTGAGAGCTGCAAAGAATGGGATTTCATAAATGGAGAATAGCTCTACAGCTGGATGCTAAAATAGATGGTGGCAGGTTGTGAGTAGACTGCTAAATGGGACAATGGCATTGGTAATAGAAACCCTCCTTACCAAAGAAGTAATTTGGAAATAATCCCAAGTAATGAGAGTGTTGCAGCATGGAAGTAGACAAAAGATGAATGTGTTTTTGGTGAAAGTGCTGGCAGATAGCTAACCATTACAGCATTGCTATGTAACAAGGCAGTGCAGCCTGGGAGAATATAGTCAATATGGTACACGCAGATTAGCGGATAGTTGTTGTATTTAGTTTCATGCAAAGGTTTATTGAATCATTTTATGACCACTTTTAAATAAACGTTTATTATTTGCAGTTTTTGAATTATTTCGATTTTTCTTCAGCAGCTCTCCAGTTTGCAATTTCAGCAGTGGTTTGGTTGCTAGGGTCCAAATGACCCTTGCAGCCACCACTGAATTGAATAAGAGGCTGGAATATGAATAGAAGAGGCCCTGAATAGAAAGAGGACTAATTAAAAGTAGCAATAAATGTGTAGACTTGCAAAGCATTGGTCTTTTAGATGGGGTCAATGACCCCCATTTGAAAGCTGGATAGAGTAAGAAGAAGAAGGCTAATAAGCTGCTAAAAGCCGAATCTGAAAACACTCCAGCTAAAATCTGATGAGGTCATATAGAAGTCAATGGCAGAGGTACCTTTAACCATTTAAAGATGTTTTTTGTCTTCATGATTTTTGAGTTTTGTACACTGGTTTTCACTCAATAAATTCAAGGTATTTGATGTTTTTATGCCTATAAAACCCTAAAATGTATAGGTATTAGAGTTTTTTCCCCAGTTGCATTGCATTTTTTTCATGAATTAGCAAACATTCCAGTTATGAATTTATTTAAGGTAAACCTCACAAACTTGACCTTTGATAAATAACCCACTCAATGTTACTAAGTGGCCATTCTCTAAAATACTAAAGGTTAACTTAAAGGTAAACCATCCCTTGAAGAAGGTATTTATTTTTCGGGGGTTTTACAGGTGTATGGATTAGTTACAAGATAGGGTCTGTAAGTTTAATTTGTATGTAAGTTGAAACCTGTACATTTACTTATTAAATTAAACAAGACATATGTTTGTCTTAACATAGTATTTAATTTTACATTTATGTGCTTTGCAGTAGACAACACACACCAGAGGGGATTCGGACAGGTGGTTTATTAAAGCTAAATGCTTATAAAGGCCAAGCAAACCACAGTACATTACTGTAATAGCTTTTGTATGTCAGTATGAGCTGTATGTAACTCGAGGACTCCCTGTACTCTCTGTTTTGTAAAGATATGTCATTTTATAAACTCCTATGTATTTTTGGCATTCATTCTAAACTAGCTGCTGTTCTCAAACTCACCTGAGACAGACTCTATTAGAAAGTCAGGAATGCTCTGTCGAAATGTCACTGTGGTACAGAACATTGCTTTTTCCTGCTACTGAATGCTTCCTCTGGGCCATTCCATTGATGTTAGGCAGCTATAATCAGCCACAGAGGGATCTTTCTGGGGAAATAGATTAGCTGTGTAGCATGAAGCAGCAGGTGTAATGGAAATGTGCCTGGCTAGATAAGCCACAGGCTCTGTGAGCCAGAAACTGTGTTAATTGAGCTCAAAATGCAAAAAAGTTTTGACAGTCAACAGGTAGAAGAAGGAGAATGAGAAAAAGTTACCTTGAATGATTTTGATATATTTTGTATCTTTGTTATTTTAACAAACCTCCATGTTTTTTGCACATTGACACTCTGTCCCAAATTTTGCTCCCTGGGGACATGTACAAAGACTTATGCTGTTCCCATGCATACAGTGTTGCTGGAATACAGTGTTGCTGGAATACAGTGTTGCTGGAATACAGTGTTGCTGGAATACAGTGTTGCTGGTATTTAGACACAAAAGTTAGGGAGCACCAGTGGGCACAGTGTGTTTAGGAGGTCTGCCCTATGGCAAGCAGTAAGGACCGGACTGCCTTGTGCCCACCAGAGTTTTCAATCTGCTGTGAGGTAGAAGGTCTGCCCCTTAGTACCCTAAAGCTTGTGTTTAGGGATTTTGTAATTGACCCCTTAAATTTTAAGGGGCCATAGTATATAAAATTCTTGTATCACAGGAATTTGTCTGTAAGAAAGTCCTGAGGCCTCTCCAGCTGTTGTGAGTTTTTAACTGGAAAGCATCAACGTAGAAGAACAGTTTACAGTTTTAGTGATGTGTTGGTCAAACTGCATTGCAGAAAATTTGAAGAAAGAACGGGGCTGTCTGGGACACAAAAGGATCCAAAGGACCAGAAAATGTATTTAGAAAATATTTTTTTATTTCACAAAAAATCTATACTTGCATCTCCATCCGTCCTACGCGTTTCATACCCACAAGGGCACTTAATCATGGGCAACTGCTTTGCCCCAATCCAACATGAGACAGAGCCAGTTCACCATGCTTATTTGGGGAGTCGGGGAGGGACTGGGTGTCCTGTTCACAACCTGTGTTTGGCAATTACACCTGCTGATGGAGTCAGCCAGAAGAAATGTCTTTAGTCGCTTCTTAGTATGTGATGGCAATTTACTCAATATGCTTGACCAATGGTCCTGCACGTGGCAATGTCATTCAGCTGAAAACAATCAAATGAATCCACCATCTCACCCTGTGTATGGTCAGCTGTAATAATAAGAATCATATGCTAAGAGGCAGAGGAATGGTTAAGTTAACCAACACTGGTCGTACACTGTCTTCCAAAACAGTCTGTTATTAACACAATAAAAAGAAAAGTATGTTGCTGAAATTGGTCCATGCTTTCTGTTTTCTGCATTTGTTGTATGGTTTTTGTCCAAAAGGCTTGATTAATTACTCTGTAAAACAGGTTTCCCTTTGCCAAAGTCATCTTGAAAAATTATAATTATTATTTAGTGGATAGAAGAGCTTGTGTCACTAACAGTATTTCTGCCATATCCTTGTGGCTGCCAAACAAACTAGCTGATATTTCCTCTGGGAGTTTGTTGGGGACATTTTAGAATAATTAGGTTCTGGCTTTGGTTCCCATCATCTACGAAAATAACCCCCTTGTGTTTCCATTATAAAATAAATGGCAATACTGTACCCTGATTAAACTGATAAGCCCAGGCCTTCTCTGATTGCACAGCAGAGAGCAGGTACTAGAGAGGAGCAACATGTGGAAGAGATTAAAGGGGTTGCTTGCTTTAAATTATCTTTAAGTATGATGTAGAGAGTTATATTCTAAGAAAATTTGCAATTGGTTTTAAATTTTTGTTATTTGTGGTTTTTGAGTTATTTAGCTTTTTATTTAGCAGCTCTCCAGTTTGCAATGTCATCAATCTATGTCCAAATTACCCTAGCAACCATGCATTGATTTGAATAAGAGACTGGAGTATGAATATGAGAGGCCTGAATAGAAAGATGAGTAATAAAAAAAAAGTAGTACTAACAATGCATTTGTAGCCTTACAGAACATGTGTTTCTTCGATGGGGTCAGCGATCCCCCTTTGAAAACTGGAAAGGGCCAAAAGAAAAAGGCAAATACTTCAAAAAACTATAAAAAAAAGAAAAATGAAGGCCAATTGAAAAGTTGCTTAGGCTTAGCCATTACATAACATACTAAAAGTTAAATTAAATGTGAACCACTCCTTCAATGCAAATGAGTTAAAGAATACATTTATCATGTGATCAGAAAAGATTCCCTTGTGTACTCAATGTCCAACTATTCCATCTGATTATCAAAATACTTAAGTGTGAATTTAGTCCAATATTATAATCGTCTGGCTTTCTTAAGGAACTAAGTATGGATATTAATAGTGTATAATATGTATATTATGTATATATGTATGTATATATCTATTTACCATTTCTATTGCTAATTAATCTCGTAATACTGAAGTGAATGATTAGCTTTGGGTTGGAACACGGTGACATTAATGCATGCCCTTGAGCTTCAGTCAGGTGCTGTGGCAGGTGCATGAGGGATAGTTATAGCTGAAGGTTACTGCAAATAGATGAAGCAAAGTGCCAAGACTGTGTGCCAGACAGACTTTAAGAAGCCATGATGCCAGAAGAACTGGAACTATGCATGCCCAGTGCATCTGCCCATACACACAGCCACTTTAATCAGTGTGTACACTCCATTAATACAGCAGCAGCCATGGGTGTAACTAACCACCATGTGAGCACTTGGGGACCTACGTGTAGTTGGCCAGTGGGAGAGGGAGACATTTCAATATATGTTTGTGAAACAGAGCATTCTCTAAACTTTTCTGGCCTAAAATTGTTCTGTGGTAGGGTCCTGTAACTTTTATTAGGAGCTCCCCATTATCAGAAAAATGCATATTTGGGCAGAAAATACATACACACCAGGTATGACATTAGCCTTTTTAATCTACTGTGTGAGCCCAAAGACTCAAAAGGGGTTGTTCACTTTCCAACACTTTTTTCAGTTCAGTTAGTTTCAGATAGTTGACCAAAATTAAGACTTTTTCCATTTACTTTCTATTTTTTTATAATTTTTCACCTTCTAAAGGAGCTCTGGGAGGGGGAGGTCGCCGACCCTTTAACTGTTCTAAATTGATACATTTATTTGATATATTTTTTATCTTTGTCCCTGCTAAGCAGAATCACTGGTTTTCATTAAAGGCAGCTGTTAGAATTGATACAATAGTTGTTAATACTCCAGAGATGCTGCTGAGAAATGTATCAACTAAATGTTGCAAAATTGTAACAGTTCAGAGTCAGAGCCGCCAGACTTAAACATCAGAGACAGGAACATTCAACTTTAAACTTAAAGATTTTGGAAAAACTGTAAAAAATGGAAAGTAATTGAAAAAAGTCTTTATTTCTGGGGAACAGTCTGAAAACAATTGAACTGCAAAAAGTGTTTGGAAGGTGAAAAACCTCTTTAAGTAATAGTTGTAATAACAGTGATGAAAGTGGGGAGTTTTTGGACATTTCATTTATTTAATATCTCTGCAGCATTACTAAATAGCAGTTATTTTCTGGGAGCAAGCGATCTCCATGGAGACTGCCCACGCCATTGTTCATGTGCAGTTTTTATAGGTATAGACTTTAGTAGTCACATCATGTTCACTTTCTGTTTGCTCAGATCTCAAGGTATTTCACTTTGGGAGTTGAGTAAATATAATAGAAATCCCTGGCAAAGAAATAAAAAGAATTGTCTTTATAGTAAATCATATTCATTTAGCATGGAAGGAATTGAACATGAAACTTTATTGCCAAGGAACACAATCATTGAAGCTTTAAAAATAAATAAAATAGCTTCTCAACCTTAGATGATCCTTTGGCTATAAACATTTCTTCAATCAATACCCAACATAAATGAAAATAAGGGATATTGTAAACTTCTTTTATACTTGCAGTTCTAAAGACAAATAAGGGACATAGCCATTTGTCTTGGCGACAAACTCCCTGTGCCAACCATTGCATATAGATCCCTCTAATAATAGGGAAACCAGGTATAAGCATTCATGAGTGCATGCTCTTCTATAAAGCTTAGCCGTGTGTTGTATCTGGGTTATAGTTGCCCAATAGAAAGGTTTCTCCTTTTTCAGCAGTGAATGGGGCACATTTATCAAAAAGTGCAGTTCGAGATCACCACAGTCCGCTAGAGTGAAATTCTGCCACTCTCCACCCATTTCTATGGGATTTTGAAAGGCAAGATTATTAAAGGGGACCCGTCACCCAAAAAAAATATTCATAATCCTATTTTATCACATCAGTCAAGCAAAATGAACTTTAATTATACTATATAAACTATTTGAATTGTGTTTCTTCCAGTCTGGGAATTCATAATAACAGCAAGCAGACAGGAGCCATTTTGTGGACACTGTTATTAAGACAAGCATTGCATCATCTCAGAATCTTGTTTGTGCACCAGAATGGGGGACCTAAAGTCCATCCCCATGTACTGGCTACACAATTAAACAGTGAAGTGAATGGGGGAATGTGGGGAGATCAGTGACATGTAGGAAGTGCTGAATGGAAAGTGAAAGTAATTGTCTGCCCCGCCTCTATGCCCAGGGCATAGAGGAGGGGCAGACAATATTTGATTGACAGCCGAGATGTTTGAATGATCTTACAACAGTTATGAATGCTTTAATAAAAAATAGAAATTGGATTTCATGTTTAATTTGAAAAGAACTTTTATTATACAGCTTTTTTGTGTCTGGGTGACAGGTCCACTTTAAAGGATGAAATTTCATATTCGCCCATTGATTTAATGGTGTTCCATAACTTAGTCTGGAATATTTATTTGTGTAACCCAACCTTGCTTGGTGCTTCTCCAGATCTTGAGGTGGGATAGTATGACACATACACTGTATCTTTTCATGACATATAGTTCCTACAGCCTTATGAAATGGACTCCATCCCTTCAATATTTTCCAGGCTAGACATCTAATATATTAGAAATACTATAAAACCATATTAAAGATACTGAGAATATGTAATTGATGACCAATTTCTTCAGTCTTAATAAATCTCTATTCATAATTTCTGTGCAAACCGCAGGGAAGCTTTGTTTTGACTTTTGTTTAAAACTTAATCCACAGATTATCCAGAGCAGCAAGAGTCTAATTGAGAATGCCGATGGCATCTATGAGAAGATAGTACAGTGCCAAAAGACTGGTAAGTGAAATTATGCATTGTGATTCCAGACTTCTGGAATACTGCCCTAGCTGTAAGCATGCACCTAGATAGCAGTGGATGTTTTATAAATTAATTTTATTATTCTTCTGCGAGATATTAATTGTTTGTCTACTATTAGCCAAATGTTTTCCTGCTGCAAGCACCACCATGCAGTTTGCCACTCCAGATTGATCACCCAAGTTGCAGCAGTGCTAGGATGATGGGAATGGGGACTATCATAGTTAAATTGCACCAGTGCAATAACCAACACCAACCTATCAGAATTTCCTGTAGCTTTCATCAGTCAACTACAAGTTAGAAAATGTAAATGAAGATCAGATATGTTGCTGTGGGTACCTTAGGGTACCCTAGTAAATCAGCCCCTAAATACTTTAAAGGGATACTGTCATGGAAAAACATTTTTTTCCAAAACACATCAGTTAATAGTGCTGCTCCTTCAGAATTTTGCATTGAAATCCATTTCTCAAAACAGCAAACAGATTTTTCTATTTTCAATTTTGAAATTTGACATGGGGCTAGACATTTTGTCAGTTTCCCAGTTGCCCCAGTCATGTGACTTCTGCCTGCACTTTAGGATGGAATTACTTTCTGGCAGGCTGTTATTTCTCCTAGTCAATGTAACTGAATCAGTCTCAGTGGGACTTGGCTTTTACTATTAAGTGCTGTTCTAAGTTCTTCCAGGGAGCTGTTATCTTGTGTTAAGGAGCTGCTATCTGGTAACCTTCCCATTGTTCTGTTGTTAGGATGCTGGGGGGGGGGTGATATCACTCTAACTTGCAGCATAGCAGTAAAGAGTGATTGAAGTTTATAAGAGCACAAGTCACATGACTGGAGGCAACTGGGAAATTGACAATATGTCTAGCCCCATGTCAGATTTCAAAATTGAATATAACAAAATCTGTTTGCTCTTTTGAAAAATGGATTTCAGTGCAGAATTCTGCTGGAGCAGCATTATTAACTGATGCGTTTTGAAAAAAAATGTTTTCCTATGACAGTATTCCTTTAAGGAAATACGCCCGCAGCTATGGGTGTAAAGCATGAAAAGTCGTGTCCAAAACTGCACAAAAGGAGTGTTGGTAAAAATCACAAGAAATTGCATCCGCACACTAGCTTTATAATCGACCCATTAATTGTGAAACAGATTCATTAATCGCCCACTGTAAAAGAGTGCATTTTGTATTTTAATATCAGTAGCAAGAATATATTGGCTTGTTATGTTACTGAGGATTCTGGGAGCTGACAATTGCAATAGCTGGAATGCTGTAATCCTGACATGGCTTATCTAAAGACTGTTTCATTCCAGCAAAGGGTTACAGGATTTTAATTCAGAGTGAGGTTTTGTTCTGTTCTAGTCTTGCGAGTTATCTTGATTGAAACAATTATGTTCAGTTCTCTGTACAAGTGCTTCAGGGATCTCTGGTACTGATAGTTTGGATAAATACTGTACACATGACAACAAATCAAACTACAAGAAAGGCATGTAGAGCAATGAGTGCTGGGGAGTTAGACTCCAAAGTAAGGGAAATAAATATGAGCAGCTGTTATGCATGTATAAACAGGCAGGTTCCTGTCTTCTAAAAAGCAAAGGTATACAACACACATCCATACTGAAGATATTGCCATAACAATGGTCAGCCAGAAACAGTGTGACCAATGGATTGGCTTTTAATAGATCACATCAGCATTCTGCACATGGGGAAACTAAAGGCAGTTTACTTGTCTTGTCTGTTTTTGTTATTGTGTTATTACAGTGACCATTACCCTTACTAATGGGAAAGACGCTGATATGTACATTGATATATTAGGTAAATTATCCTGATAATTGTCACATATATCATTTGTAAGGGGGCTGTCCAAAACATAGAGCTGATAACTCTCTGCCTTACATCAGTGGTAGTGATGTGCGGCATAGCCCAATACCTGCAGGACCCTCGGGTTTACCCGCAAATCTGGGGTTTCAGGCCGACCTCAGCACGCCATTTCTGGGTCGGGAATGGGTTTGGGTTGAGCTTTTCTGCCTGCTCTCTCTGCCCACAGCCTTAAACTGCTGGCTTCCTGATCCCAGTTTTATCGGCGCACACTCTCCCCGCCCCTTTTGACATCATTGGTGTTTTGGGAAGGATGCGGTTTCGAGTTGGTTGCAGGCGGATTTGGGTCAGGTACGGGTCGAGTTTTTCTCCACCCACACTGTTCACTAACCAGTGGCATATTAATGTGTCAGATGGGGATATAGCACCACATAACCTCCTATTCAGGGTCGGGCTGGGGGGCCCAGGGCCCACTAGTGCTGCTGTCCCAGGGCCCCCTCCGGACCCCCCATCAAACGCATGCGTTGTTTTGACGTACACACACTTTTTTATTTTTGGGCGTGGCCCAGAAGGCAGGTTGTGGCAGGACAGCAGGAAGATTATCCAGGGATTGGGCCCAGTCCGACCCTGCTCCTATCAGTCAAAACAAATGGCAGTATATATCACAGAAGTAGTTATTCCAGGCTAAATGGTACTCCCGGCTTCATTTGCATTAGTGCCTTAAACCAATCCATCAGAGCAGCAGGGGGCACACTTGCTGCAAATTGCAAAGATGCATGTATGGGTACAATAGTGTTTTGTGGGTCAAGAAATGCTTGACCCGCAACCACCTCCTTTCCTCGTTTTATAGAGTCATGCTGACCCACCCTCGATGATGTAACAAAAGGGGTGGGCCAGGCGAGCACCTATAAAATTGGAAGCAGACAGTGTAAAGTTGTAGGCAGAAGAGCTCAACCCCCCTGCTCGCAACCCGCAAATGGTGTACTGAGGTCGGCCCCCTACTGCGGGTATTGGACCAGCCTTCTCATCACCAGAATGCAAAGAACCATTATGAAGAACGTCAAGCATGCCCAGTTTTGCATCTATTTTAGTACATTTTCTTGCTTTTGTAAAGTATCCCTTTTATATATTTATTATGTAATACTAATACAGGGAACCTGTTGGAGAAAACATGCATTTGGAGAAATGTACCTTTTCCAGTGCTGCCTTCCCATTTATTATCTGCTATTTTCCCCTTTGAATCTAATACCTAACTGGTAGGTGTGGTTTATTCTTTAAATGTAAACTGGAAATTGATGGAAGTGATTAGAGCTGAGATAAATTTGCCTCTGGGAACCATACTATTATATTGTCTTGTGATTTTGAGCTGACTGCTGAAGGGTGATAAGAATTACAGAGATAAATGACACCATAAATTTTAACATGGCATCATGAAAACGTTCTTGTAAAGAGTGTTTACTGAAAGTAACATTTCTCCAAGAAAACTGCCCTTTTTACTGCAGTGTAGGTTAGATCTCTAAATGCCTTACCCAGCTTTAGCATATAATGAACCTTTCATACCTAATATGCAAAGCTTGTAGGTGCTACCTCTCCATTCTTTTATTTTCCTGAATCAACTTCTTCCATCCATTTTTTCTTTCCTTCCCTTCCCTCACACTCTCCTGCTGCATTTCCTCCATTTATTGCATAGTGGAACGACTTGTTGGCTTCCTTTTAGTCCCCTCAACCTAACATCTCTGGTTCTTCCATTTGGTTAATTTCCAAGTCTTACCCATCAGAAGCCATGTTCCAGTTCTAGATGCATAGTTGGCCAAGAGGACTTAAAGGAGTAATTTGCATGTCTCTTCTCATCCTTGATAGAGTTAAAACCTTTCATTTGTGGTGCTGTGTGTGTGTGTTTTAGTCCTCATCCCTCTAACCTAACTGGTGCTTCCATATGGTATTTATTCTAGCAGAGCCTTTAGCCCAGGGGTCCCCAACCTTTTTTACTCATGAGCCATATTTAAATGTAAAAAGACTTGGAGAGCAACACAAGCATGAAAAAGTCCATGGGGATGCCAAAAGGTACTGTAATTGGCTGTTTGGTAGCCTTTATATGGACTGGCAGCCTACAGGAGACTTTTATGCAACCAAACCTTGCCTCCAAGCCTGAAATTCAAAAATAAGCACCTGCTTTGAGGCCACTGGGAGCAACATGTCTAGGTGGGTCTTTTTAACATACAAAGAAGTCCCATTCTGCAATATTCATCTGTTAAGGCTTTAAACAACGATTCAGAAACCATCTCAGTACTTTTAGTGTTGGCTTCAAATCAAATTACTGAATGCTTTAATCATGAGTGTAACAGTAATTAGAAGCCTTAAACTAAAATTATATGATATAATTCAGGCTAACATTGTAGATGCTTGGCTCCCTTCTCATTGAGTTTACTGGCGTCCTGCCTATTCGAGGATATCTGGCACATATCCAAAATTGTGGGAAAGTCTGGCTCCTCTCTAAGGGTTGTTGGGAAAAATCCTATTGATACTCCCTTTTTTGGGGGCCTAGGGGCTAAGTCCTGATAGCTTCAGAGTTATAACTGCAAAACATTGACCAAACCCACAAAAATAAACTAACCATATTACAAGAGTGGCTTTGTATGTGTGTATGTATATTTTTCTTTTAAAAGCTTTGACAGCGCTTGCTGTATATGAGATCTGCAGCTGTAAATGTTTAATCGTGCAGCCCAAACGGGCATTTTGTCCAATGTTGGGAAAAAAGAGTTAGCTAATTTTCTACTCCATAATTTACATAAAATGGGGGGGAAAAAAATCTCTAATGGGAGAATTTTCTACTCCATAATTCACATAAAATGGGGAGAAAAAAAACCATTCTCTAATGGGAGAATTATCAAGAAATGAAATTGCTGGGTGATTCACATTGGAAGGTTTCTAATGAGAATAGGAAAAGGATTGATCCAAGTAACATTTGTGAATATTTATAAAGTATATGATATATTTTTTGGATCTGAGTTTATTTAGGCTACACACTGAACTGATAATTGGAGTTTATCTTCCATGCATGTACTTTAGACTATAATGTGTGAGGCAGTGGCTTATAATGTGAGAGAACTTTCCTGCTTATTTAAATGTATAACTGTGCATGGGGTTTGCAGTAATGGTGTTGGGTAGGTTCAGTCTATATAACCCTGTACAGCTACATTTATCTGTCATTGGTATATGGTGCTCTTCTATTCATGTTTGTTTTTTTCACTGACAGATGTAAAAATACTTATATGCAGAGAAGCAGAATTCTGTGCATGAGATAAACACAATTTAATTTGGCAAAATGCTCTGAATGCTGCTAAAGCAAGGCTGGGCCTTAAGAGAATTATATGGAATAGGAGAGACTGAAAAAGGCTTAAAGACAAATATTCACAATATTCATTGTAAATATATATCTGAACATGATATCAGTGTCATCGATTCAGAATAAAAAATATCCTTATTCACTAATTAAGTCTACAGACTAACACTAGTCTGATTTTAGAATACAAGTCTATACAAAATACAGAAAAAACAGAAAAAGCACAATGTGAGATTTAAGGATGTGCTGAATACAGAATTTTATGATTCAGTCGAATACTGAATCCGCCAGAAATAATTTTGGCGAATCCTGAACTAAACCAAATCTCAATTCAAATCCAAATGAGCAAATTCCTTTGCAGTAAGAAAGTACTGCCAGGAATGTTGATATATTTTTTATTAGTGGTATACAAGTGATATATCTTTTCTCTGTGGTATACAAAGATGCAGTATTAAAGTATTATTATTGAGCACTGCTGGCTTTACCACAGTTTAACTCTAGCCTTTAGCCAAGGCTTCACAACATGTGTCTCTTATGGAACAGCAAGACTACTTCATCATCAGGAATTAACATTATATTGTGTATAAGAAAATGCTAGAAAATCACTTAAAGGGGTGGTACACCTTTAAGTTAACTTTTTGAGTTGGTCTTAATTTTCTCATTTTTAAATTTTTTTAATTATTTGTCTTCCTCTGTTAACTCTTTCCAGCTTGGGGGGGGTCACTGACCCCATCTAAAACACAAATGCTCTGTAAGGCTACAAGTGTATTGTTATTGCCACATTTATTATTCATCTTTCTATTCTGGCCTCTCCTATTCATATTCCAGTCTTTTATTCCAATCAGTACATGGTTGTAAGGGTAATTTGGGCCCTAGCAACCAAATTGGTGGAATTGAAAACTAGAGAGCTGCTGAATAAACAGCGAAATAACTCAAAACCCGCAAATCTGTAAAAATGAAAAACAACTGCACATTGTCTCAGAATATTATTCTCTACGTCATACTAAAAGTTAATTTAAACGTGAGCAACCCCTTGAATGTAAAAATGTGGTTTAAGGCGCCAAGATTCACACATGATTTACAATATGAATCTTTATCCTATTAGGAAGTGATTAAAATGTAACATAGTTTTTTCTTTTCAAAACCCTTTAACGGTAAATGTTCTTTTATGGTTGTCATAGCTAGAATTCGTTGAATCGTATCTATTGCCTAATGGTATTTAGAGCAGGTCAAAGCTGTAACAAGAAAACTCACAGGAGTTGTATCTTCTTAAGAAATCCACATGATATGAACTGCCTAATGTTTTCTGTCTATCTTCCAGCCATGGAATTCCATGAGAACCTGAACTCCATCGGGGCTAAAGAAGGATTAAAGGAAAGGAAGATGCTTAAGGCTGTGGAGAGTTTCACATGGAACATTACAATATTAAAGGTACACATTACCTAGGATTCAAATTCATTTTTTGTTTAGGTGTTACCCTTCGGAACCATGTTCGCCGCACACTTTAGGACTGGTTAACAGTTTATCCTCACAAAGGCTACTGGTGATCTTTTGGATTCCCTTTTAGGTAATAAAAAAAACGCCTGACAGCTGGGTAAAATTAGATGTAAACCATGTTTGTACAGTGTGACCTAAAGGTTCAGTAAAGCTGAAAAGCTGCGGCAATAACAGCTTGTTTATAGGGCTCCTTGCTGGCCTCTAGGCATCATTATTTCCTGGGATTCCCAGCATACGAGCAGCCTGCTGATTATTCTGAACCTGAGGTTACTGCAATCAACCACAATTATTTAGCTATTTGTTTTTTTTTCTGACTGCTGCTTTTTCCTGTAATTATCCACTTCTTTGGTATATATGCCTCTCTCCTATTAACATGGCTCCAACGCTGTATATACAATTTTAGGGAACCAGCTCAGCACAAATGGTTATGCACCCTACATCTCTACTATTAAATCTCAGAAATGTAAAGAGGAGAGTGCTTCACAGAGTGCTATAAGGGGACTCACATAGAACTCACTTATTATGTTGTTCTTAAAGAAGACAAAGGATGAATATGTTTTCTCCTCTAATGTATCTGGCCAAGTAGCATAGGGCTCAAGCTTTATTTCCTTGCAAAGAATCTTTTTGTGGGAGGATCCAGTTATAATAAATAAATTCTAAGATAACACTTGCCTGATATTGGCTCAAAAGTTAATTTTAATCTAAATGAAAGACAGCCATCTATATTTTATAGCTGTGATCCCCAACCAGTGGCTCACGAGTAACGTGTTGCTCACCAACCCATTGGATGTTGCTCCTGGGAAGGGTTGGGGTTTTATTGATAATGGACATGTTATCAGGTGTGGGTCTGTGTGTTGCCAGTGAAGTGTGACCTAAATCACCCATTTTTCCCCATTTAACTCTGTTAGGAGGTTTATTTCATCATTTGTTAGGTTGAACATTGAAATCAGAAATTCTCAACTTGTGGCTAAACAGCTTTTGCTACTGGACATTCTCCAGCAAATGCTTATAGCTCAGCAAACTTGGTTACCTTTGACTTGTATATTTCCCTATTAAAGTGTTCATCTGTTTGCAGCTGATAGCGTAATCTTAGTACAGTAAATATTTGCTCTTTAGCAATCATACCTTTGTCCATAAATACTGGAAGCAAACATATGCCGTGCATAGAAAAGACAGAAGGCAGATTTATGGCATTCTGATCCAGTCGCTAATACTATCAATTCTCATGCAAAGCATTTTAGTAATCTTTATAATGTGCATTCCACCAGTCTCAACATATATTCTAAAATGTATTTCATTCGGGAAGATTTTCTGATCTTATGATTTAGTCCGTGAATAGGATTCACATGTGTAAAAGGAAACCAGAAACTTTCATACTTTACAAAGTAAAGAGAAATGTACAAAAACACCCTCCTGAAATACAAAATCAAATATAACATGGCGTCTGTATTTAGCCCTTTGCTGTCTGTGCCAAATAAGCGTCTCTTCCTGGAATGCTTAACATGAAAGGGGACATATATAATAAGTGAACCCCCCCCCCCGTAATCTTGTAGCCAATAATGAATAATATATGGTACTGGTTTCACTCTGGGCTGAAAATGATCATTAACTTTAAAAATGGCCCCTTTATTGGAGCTAAGAGCCTTCCTCATTGAGGGAGGAACATGTGGTCTCAAAACTTTGATATAAATCAACCCGAAAAACTACTTTTTAAAAAAAACAACTTTTTAAAGATGAAAGAAAGTCGCTAACCACTTGGGGGTGCCAAATCTTAGGCACCCTGAAGTGAATGTATTGACTTACCTTAAAACCCCTTATAGTGCTCCTATCAACAGAAAACGGCACCGGCCGGGGTTATTCCAGTGAGCACCACGGAGTGATTCTCTTTTGGCTTCTTCTGTCTTCTTGCAGTTGCGCATGCGCATTAGAGTGAAAAGCCAAGCTTTAACTAAAAATTCTGCTTTTTGATGCCCCGGGAAACTGGAAGACAGAAGAAGCCCAAAGATATGTGGTTCTCACTGGAATAACCCCAGGCCGGTGCGGTTTTCTGCTGATAGAATCACCAGCCCGGGGTTTCCGGTAAGTGAATACATTTACTTGGGGGGGCCTAACACTGGGCACCCCCAAGTGGTAAACTACTTTCCTTTAAAGTATAATGTACTGTAACATTCTTGTTTTTCACACTTTATGTCTCCTTTAATATTATTGTTATGATTGTTTTGAGGTATATACATGCTTTGTGCAGCTAGGGTTTGCAATCCTCCAAAGAAAAGGATATACTGATGTAAATTGTATGAAAAAGATTATGGTTTATTTAAGTGAAAAATAAGTGAGATGGACAAGAGTCAATCTACAGCTGAAGACCAGTTGTCTTAGGATATCACAGTCAACATCATACTAAAAGTTTATTTTAAGGAGAACATGCATATACTGTATGCTAAAAGCCAAGTTCAGTTTTTCCCAGGTTGCTGAGGCCCAATGACCCTCTGATATTTTGTCTATTGTGCAGCAGCTGTGATGGCCGTGTACTGTACAAACATCTATGTGCTGGATGCCAGGCAAGATTCATTGGCAGCAAGGAGTTTATTGATCTGTATATAGCTCACATTGGGACTCATTTATAAACTGTGACAGTGCAGAATGAATTGCACAGTGAACAAAAGTTGCCCCAGTGCAGACTTAAAGATCCACCATTCACCAGTTTAGTATCACTTTATGAACAATATGAAGAGAAAGAAAATAGAAAAATCTGATTCGGATGTGGTATACAGTCAGTGTGTGTGACTATATTAGTATAACAGGGTAACCCCCCTTTGTTCTTCCACTGTCCCTCATACCATACCAAGTACACAGAATTCCAAGGATAACATGCTCCTGAATCATCAGCAGTGTGAGCTTAGTCTGCCATTCCCCATCACATAAACACACTCTGATTCTCTACAATAATTATATAAATATGCCACAGTAACCATTTCCTACTGAAGGAAGAGAAGTGGAGTTTTTCACAAGGTACAAGACTGTACTGCACAATATAATAGATACACCGCACACCCGGAGTTTACACTCCCGGCACGGTCCCTCAGTAACAGCAACTTTCTATCCACATTGCCTGATGAAGCAGGAAATGCCTGCGAAACGCGTTGCAATACTGTTTTGTGAATAAACTATTACTGAAAATTACCACTTTCGTTGGTGTTGGCTAGGAGGAGGTAAGTCCACTACTACCTCCTCTGAATTACCCATTGGGTTTTTAAGTGTTTTTAGCTAATTTTATCCTTTTGGCGCCTCTGTTTTGTTTTACTACAACTTTCTATTCACGGATCCGCACACACAAATTGTGCCCCTTCTTTTTATTTGTTTTCACCACCAATATCAACATTTTGGAGGGTACAACCTCCCTTCATCAGGAGGTACATGGAACAAGCACTTTCTTGGTCTACTGTAGGCCAACTGATTTCATACAAAACATTGTATTGCATGGTGTTGTTAAGAACTGACTTTTAACTTGTTATGAGTGGCATAGTAGTAAACCGTTGCTTAAATTATCTCACTGATTGGTACGCAGGCTAAATATGTGAATATTCTGAAACATTCGACAAAAGGCATTTTTAGAAGAATGGGACAAAGATGGTATAGCGGTTAGGGATGCAATGAACCCTGCTTTTCAAGGTCCAGGATTACAGATTAGGCCAAATACCAGAACAAATATAACCCCTTCTTCTGCACCAGAAAAACCAGCATGCGGATATGTAAGGTTTGGATTTGATTCGGCCAGGCTATTGGATTTGGCCGAATCCGTATAAAAAAAAAAATTGGCTTAGGCTGAAATCAGGAACCATATCCAGGATTTTGTGCATCCTTGTATCCAAACATACTGCTGATTTAGGCAGTTTGAAAAATGAGCATGGGGCACTGATATTTCATTGTGTGCGAGGTTACCTGCTACCTTCTTTGTGTGGGTACCATGTTGGGTTTTGGTGTATGTTGCTCCCTTATTCCAAAAAAGATAAAAATGATACCTGCTTTTTTATGTCTTCTTTAAACCCTGCTTAAGCTATTGTGATCTGTACAATTGTTATTCTTTTCTCTGTCAAACTTTGCTGTTTTTCTGCATCTGTGTGTTTTCTCAGCTGCTTGATACAAAGCCAAAGAAAAGGGTGTGATAAGCTGTCAGAACTGTATTTGGTAGGTGAAAGAACTACTTTCAAGAGCAGCTCTCGCAGGCATGCAATAAAACAGGGAAGAGCAGAGCTCTGAAATATGAGTTAGAAGGTAGAGAGTTAATGGCAGTAAATGATCATTTGCAGAAAGGTTACATACAGTTGATCGTAATTTGGTCACACAAGTGGAAGAGAGTTGATTTGCACCATGTCCCTCTAAATGACAGAACAGGAGCATGTGGAGCAGCACTTGGGCAATTTACTTCTGTATCAGAAGTCTAAATGGCCCCTTTAATTATTTTTTTTTATGGCAGCAAAAATACAAAGAAGCAAAACAAGTGAACTGATTGTTACCAAGGAGTGGGTTTGAAATGAGAGAACCATTCCGTTTACATGTCCCTCTCCAAAAAAATACTTTGTGTGTTTACCAGGCTCCATATGTATTATTAAAGCACAGCTAGCAAGAGAATGATGAGACGCAAATTTGGAAAATAACAAATACACTTTGTTACTTGCCCTTTCAAACAATGGAACAGTCGTGTCAGGGATACTGTGTTCACTTGTAGAAATATCAAGCTAAGCTTCAATTGAGAATAACAGAGAGGTGGAGAGGTGTGTGCACAGATAATCACAGAGAGTATAATCACATTCTGATTACAATCAACACTTCTGCTCCAAAGAGAACATTTTTACAAGTACTAACTGGCACTTAAAATGGAGAGTTTTATTTATTATTTATCTATCAGGTTTCAAGTCTTTTCAGTATTAATTAACAATGGTAACGTGCATTATTTTTGTACAGATGGAACCAGCCTTAAAGCATCTGGCCCACTTCTCCAGTGTAAGGAATGGTGTGCCACGTGTGTAGCCTGATCCATCTATAGAAATGTTGCACAAATGCACAGTGTAATGCTACTATATGGGAGTCTTTAACCAAATCACTTATGCCAGAATCCCTTCCCACCCCATGTGTTGGATATTATGTATGTATGTATGTATGTATATTTTTATTTGTAAAGCGCTCCTTGAGGGCAAAGCACTGTACAACAAAACAATAAATTAGTAGTAACAAACAAGGGGTCATTGGAATAAAAAGTAACAATAAGTGCATTATTAGAATACAATTCACAAAAATATACAATATAATTACAATGCAGATTAAGTGCTCAGTGTCAAGGAAACAAAAGGCTAGAGGACCCTACCCCGTAGGGCTTACAGTCTAAATGGGAGGGTAACATACAGACACAATTCAGAGGGGTATTAAGGTGCTGTGGGTTACAGTTTGTTACACTGTTATATAAGTGCCAGTTCAGGTGTTATCCAGGTGCTCCCAGAGGTAGTCTTTGAGTTTTGTTTTGAAAACATTGAGGGAGGATTCTCTCCTGAGAGATTCAGGAATGGCATTCCAAAGATAAGGAGTCGCAAGAGAGAAGGGTTTGATACGGGAAACAGCAGTAGTAGTGGGGGGTACAACCAAGCGGTTGCTCTGAGAGGAGCGGAGGTTTCGGGCAGGAACATATAGAGAGACAAAAGATGAGATGTAGTTAGGTGCAGAGGAATGAAGGGCTTTGAAGGTTATGAGGAGGAGTTTATAAGATATTCTTTGTTTTATGGGAAGCCATGATAAGGACTTCAGCAGCGGAGGGGCCTGTACCCTTTTGGATGAGAGGAGGATAATTCTATTAGCACCACACAGTCATTTCCGTGTTATCCAATTGGTGGTGCATGGATTTTGTACCTCCTTATATACTGTACATCAGGGCTGTCCAACTGGCACCCCCCCCCCTTGTGTGGCCTCCACATGAAAGTCTGCCTGCTGTGACTGCTTACCATGTGTAAGCTTCAGGCACGTTTCAGGGGCTGCTGCCGCCTGAGGCAGCAGCCCCAATGCCGCCCCTCCTCCTGCTCCGCTCTTCTAACTACCAGCGTCGGAGCGGGTGGAGGAGGGGTCGCATCGCTAGTGCAGTGAGCGCTATTGCGCTCGCTGCGCTAGAAGAGCCGAATTTCTGTTTTAAAACGGAACGGAAATTCGGCTGTTAAAGTTACCAGAGGTGGCTTTTTGCCGCCCCTGGTAACTGGCCGCTCCGTGCCGCCTGAGGCAAGATTCTCACCTTGCCTCATGGCCGGAGCGGCCCTGGTAAGCTTCAAAAGGTATCAGTACTGAGATTAACTGGTCCCTGCATTGTGTAAACCTCTAATTCAAATTTATACCACCTCTATTGTTCACACTCCTAAAGCCCCATACGGTTCACATCTTAGACCCAGACTGAAACTGCCCACATTGTTCACCTGTTCACACTCATACAACTGCCTTCCCTATGCTCTGTGTGCACCATACTCTGCCTGTCCTATACTCTCTGTGTGTGTCATACTCTTCCTGTGGAACATAAGCCTGGTATTTGTTCTGAGGGTTTGTTAGCATTTGAAAATTATTGTTAGGGGCCCCTAAGGTGTTTAATCTTGTGCTGGGGGTGCTGTTTTATAAACAAGGGAGGAGGAGACATATGGATTTTATGTCTTAATATGACTTAACTTTGTTCACATATGAGTGATATCCCGGCATTACTCATCTATTATTACTCATCTTTCTATTCAGGCCTCTCCTATTCATTTCCCAATGTCTTATTTAATCAATCAATGCATGGTTGCTAGGGTTATTTGGACCCTAGCAACCAGATTTCTGAAATTGCAAACTGGAGAGTTGCTGAATAAAAAGCTAAATAACTCAAAAACCACAAATAATAAAACATTAAAAACCAAATGCAAATTGTCTCAGAATATCACTTTCTACATCATACTAACAGTCAGGGCCGGAACTAGGGGTAGGCAGAGTAGGCACTTGCCTAGGGCACTTTTGCACATGCGCGCCAGAAACTGCGCTCAGCCGTCGCCGTGCCCGGCCAGGTTGCCTAGGGCGCCTGGCTGGGTTGGCCCGGCTCTGCTAACAGTTCATTTACAGGTGAACAATAACCTTTAAAATGAAATTGTATAAGTTAATGTTCTTCACCAAAGTAGTGATGTGCGGGTCGAGAATTTCTTGACCCTAACCCGCCTGCTCCCTACCCGCATCTGACCCGGGCCTGCTGCTCCCCTTTATTTATAGACCCGCGCCCGCCCCACAGTGACATCACAAAAGGCGCAGCGGAAGTCTATAAATTCTGGCGCCGGAAGCTGTCAGTATTAGGTCGCGGGCGGGGAGAGCAGGAGAAGAGCTCGACCCACGCATTGTGTCCAGGAGTCGGCCCGAACCCGGCCGACCCGCGGGCCTCGGGTCGGCCCGCACTTCTCTAGTGCAAAGAACTTTAAAATGAATTTCAATGTACTGGACAAAATCTTCGGCTTGTGGGATTATATAACTGCCTGTCTTGCTTTGTGAGAGAGCGAGTGTTTTTGCACCATAGCAATGCAAACCTTAATCAATGTTCTAGTGTTAAATCCTTCCCTGGTATGTGGCCTTAATCTGCAATGAGTACAAAGCCATCTTGGATCAGGTTTTTCTCTACAAGCCTCTTCCTTTTCCTACTGCTAGAAGAAGCAAGAGGATATTACTATTTATATTCCTTCCCTCAATAAATGAGAGTACTTTGATATGTTTCCAAATGTTGCCTCTGAAATTGAGTTTTTGATCAATATGCGATTGCTGTGTTAAATGTTATATTCAAACTTATTCACAAGTCTTAAAGAAGTAAAAGAAAATTGGAATATCAATAATACACATTGGGGGGGGGAATATAATTAAAAGTCGCAGGCATTATTTAAAATGATGTCTTTGCAAATATTTAGCACTGCTCGCAATGTAAAATCAGTCGCTGGCGAATATTACATTTTGCATTTTCGCTAAGCAAAGGTTTAGCGTTAACACCTGCTCTGGAGTTCCGTTAATTGTTTTGTCGCCAAAAAGGTTTTGTGAAATTTTATTACATCCACTGCAAACTCTTTGGGCGCAAACTTTGGGATGACGTAGTTGAGGTCTTTAATCAATCAAAAAGGAATCAAACATGGTAGCTAACATTCGCAGGCATCATGGGCAAGTTTTTGCGCTAGCAAAACATATTACATTCCCCCATAGGATTTAACAAGCATACAGAACATATGCTTGCCCTCTTAACTGGGTATTTAGTAAAAGGTCAGAAATGTATATGTGTGTGTGAGTAAACTGCAGAATCCACAGTGTAATAGAAATGTAAAATATTATGGGCAAGGGCAGAATCACTTGAATGCCCTTCAGGTAGCTGTGATAGCGATCTTCATTTATTCTGAATAAGAAGTAAAGAAGGGAAAAATGCTGCACATTATATTTTGGGTTTCTGTACCAGCGTAAAGGCAACAATAGCATTTTAGCAGTAAAGATCTGTGTCTCCAAAGATGCCCCAGTAGCTCGCCATCTTCTTTTCTGCTGATTCACTGCATGTGCTCTGTGCTGCTGTCACTTACTGAGCACAATATACTGAGCATATGTAACAGGCAATACAAGACTAATTAGTCATTCATTACATGGCAGCTCATAAATCAATTCTACATTAGAAATCAAGAATTAGCCCTGTAGCAACAGCATCTATGACAAATAAATCTCAATCGCTGCTTGGTAATTTCCTACACCCTGTAAGATTAGCTTCCCGGCAGCTCAGAGCATACTGAGCATGTGCAGTGTCACTGGCACTCAAAAGATGGCCTGACAAGATACAAGATGGGCAGCTGCTGCTCTGAAGAACTAGGTTATTATAGTCATATACACTATAAATATTTATATTGCACTATAACTATTATATTTTAGGCTTTAGTTCTCCTTTAATGTTGACTGTGGTTATATACAGTATGAACATTTTGCCACATTGTGCTATAATTCTGAATATTTTCTTTATTTCTTGGCTATATCCAGGGTCTAAAAAAAGACACATGGAGCAGCGAATGGCACAAAGATTCAATTTATGAGTCTAGAGAATACACTTTATGGGCCTGAATTCTTCCTCCCCCAAAGTGTTTTAAAATAAGAATTAAGCATTCAGTTGGTTGTTAGTACTCAGTGCTATTGCTGAGCTGCCCTGGCTACTGACACCCACTGAAACTGAATGTTAACAAATTCACACACTTATCAAACAAACAGACGTTACTGATATGGGGGTCAGGAAAAACTTAAACTGCACCTGAACCTAAAGCGCAAAACCATAACCCAACCCTAACCCAAAAAATTTTGTCGCAAAACCTTAACCAGCACCGACCCTTCCCGCTCTGTGCACTACTTCTGTGTACATCTCTGGCAGGGCCGGAACTAGAGGTAGGCAGAAATTGGTTTCTGCCTACCCATAGTCCTCACCCCTCAGTTGTACTCCCCTTCCTTGCCTCTGTAACCCATCCCTCTGTCACCCTCCCCTCTGTTGTGGTCGGGGGGGGGTAGGGTGGCCGTCCAGGTTGCCTAGGGTGCTGGTCTGGCCCTGATCTCTGGTTCCAAGACAGGGAACCTTCAGGAGCAGAGGAGGAGTGTACTTCCCCAGTGTGAACAGCACCCAAACAGAACCCACAATTTTTGGCTGAATTTAAACCCAAACTCAACCCATGGGTTTTCAGGTCAACCTGCACATCAACAGATGTGTAGATATGTTACTAGGGATGCACCGAATCCTTCATGAAAAATTCGCCCGAATACTGAACCGAATCCGAACACTAATTTGCATATGGAAATTAGGGGTGGGAAGGGAAAAACATTTTTTACTTCCTTGTTTTCTGACAAAAAGTCACGCGCTTTCCCTCCCCACCCCTAATTTGCATATGCAAATTAGGATTCGGTTCGGCTGGGCAGAAGGATTCGGCCGAATCCGAATCCTGCTGAAAAAGCCAGAATCCCGAACTGAATCCCGGATTCGTTGCATCCCTATTTGTTACAATGTGTTAGCCTGCTTTGACCATCTACAACAATTTCCTTACAATCAGGAAAGTGTAGCCAAATAGAAAAAAATATTTGTACTGCTGGACTTCCCAGTTTGCTCTGTAATAAATAAAACACAAGTCACAGGCCAGAGCTTAGGGTAAGGCCACACTAAGCGATAGCGCGGCGATTTGACTCGCGGCGACTTTTCGCCGCGACTTTTAAACGGCAATCGCTGGCGAAACTTTGGCGCTGGCGTCTATGGGGAATCGCTGCGTAAAAACACACGCGGCGATCTTTTTTCTATTGTCGCTCGAAATCGCCTCGCTAGGCGATTTCAAGCGACAATAGAAAAAAGATCGCCGCGTGTGTTTTTACGCTGGCGATTTTGCGCGATTCCCCATAGACGCCAGCGCCAAAGTTTCGCCAGCGATTGCGGATTAAAAGTCGCGGCGAAAAGTCGCCGCGAGTCAAATCGCCGCGCTATCGCTTAGTGTGGCCTTACCCTTACTGTGGGGACTTTTTGTTGACTCATCTTAACTAACCTGTACCTGATCCTTCCAAATGTTACAGTGTGTGTCCAACAACATCAGAAACAGGATCAGTAGCCCATTTAGACTAGGAACACTCTTGCCTTCCGTATGTATAACCAGTGAGATATAGATAGGTGCCTTACTGAAATATAAAGTAATTGTTACTTTGCCTCTTTCCAGGGTCAAGCTGATCTTCTCAAATACGCTAAAACCGAGGCCTTGGAGAACCTGAAGCAAATTCATTATGCTGCTGTGTCGTGCGGATTAAACAAGCCAAGTACTGGAAACTCAGAAGCGCCCAAGCCCCGACGCAGTTTGGAGGCCATCCCAGAAAAGGCAGGAGATGAAACTGGAGATTGATTGTATCTAAAGCCCAAGGCCGTGTGCTATTTGTGATAGAGTTCTTAGCTCTAGGACCAGTGTAGCTGCACAAGATGTTTGCTTTGCACTTACAGAACCTTTTCTTTAAAGCACAACTGGAGAAGCTGTCACCCGTTTGTTAATCTGTGAAAGTTCTGGATGTTTTTACATGAAGGAAATGAATGGGCAGAATGCAAAAAGGGGAGTTGCTGGCCAAAACCGACCACTGGAGTGTGTGCGGAAAAACACATTTTAGAGCAGAATATATCGTCGGGCACTTGCTGTTTAGAGACTTAAAGCTGTTGTTTTTTTAATTAGATTTTATTCAGTATATTTAAATAAAACCAAGGAATTCTCATATTTCAGCTAAATGAAAGTGCGTGAGTATTGTGAGCTAGTGAGTGATGAAGCCGCAGAAGGATGCACAGCACTGAGAAATGATGAGCTTGTCATGGCGAGTACCTTTGTGCTTTCATTGAGCCATAATGTATATAAATGCAAGAGGATGCAATAAGACAGCGAGGGTGGAATTCTGGTGCCATATAGGATAATCAGTCAAATGTGAACTCCAGCCGAAATACATTATCCTGCCACTAAAACCTTAGCAATGTCCAGAGCTAATGTCAAAGTGACCAAATTTGATGAAGAAAATATTGTAAATATATTACTCGGTTTTTATTTTGTGACGTGTCCATATGAAATCATATTTTATTGCTGTGCAGTTAAACAAATATTACAATTCTAATTTAATGAAGGGGCAATAAAAGAAAAAAAAAAAAAAGAAAACAGTGCAATGTTTGCTGCAAATTCGACCGTGTCAATGTCATTTGAATCTTGTCATCTGTTTTTAGTGGGAAAGATTCTCTTGAATTGTATGTATAAAATCAGCACAGCATCCTTTTATGCCTATATTTTTTTTAAATAAAGTCACATCCCATAACACAATAAATGTGAAGCACAGATGTGGAGGTGTTATTTACTAAGGTGGGAGGTTTCCTAGTACAGGTATGCAGTGTCGGACTGGGGGGGGTCTGGGGCCACTGGGACTGCCTTATCAGGGGCCCCCACACACCTGCTCCATGCTCCTTGCTCCCCCCCCAACTTCATGGCCCCCCCATCGGCAGCAAATCGCAACCCGCCTCCACCCTGCCCCAACCAGCTCATACCTGCATTTTCTTCTATCGTTCAGGGCAGTGAAAATTCACCAGATGGGAGGGAGCGGATCTCGGCAGACGGGGCCAACGATGGCCAGGGCCCACCGGTGTCCCGCCAGCCCAATCCAACCCTGCAGTTATGAGACCTATTATCCAGAATGCTCAGGTCCTGGGGTTTTCCGGATAAGATATCTTTCTGTCATTTAGATCAGCATAAATTGTCTTCTATAAAAACTAGGGATGCACAGAATCCACTATTTTGGATTCGGCCGACCCCCCGAATCCGTCACGAAAGATTCAGCCGAATACCGAACCAAATCCGAATCCTAATTTGCATATGCAAATTAGTGGTGGGAAGGGGAAATATTTTTTATTTCCTTCTTTTGTGACAAAAAGTCACGCAATTTCCCTCCATGCCCCTAATTTACATATGCAAATTAGGATTTGGTTCAGGAAGAAGGATTTGGCCGAATCTGAATCCTGGCCGAATCCCGAACCGAATCCTGGATTCGGTGCATCCCTAATAAAAACATTTACACATTAAATAAGCTCAATAAGCTGGTTTTGCCTCCAATAAGGATGACTTACATCTTAGTTGGGATCAAGTAGAAGGTGCTGTTTTATTATTACAGAGAAAAAGGAAATCATTTTTAAAAATTTTAATTATTTGCTTAAAATGGAATGTATGGGTGATGGCCTTCCCTCCAGTCAAAGCTTTCTGTATAACAGGTGTCTAGATAACAGATCCCAAATCTGTAGCTGTACCCCATTATATCAGATATGGGTCAATAACAATACCCCATGCTGCAGACTTAAATATATACATCTTGATACTCTGCTTTGTCTCCTAATGTAATAATACTTTGAAGTGAGCAATACACCATTTTTTATTTAATCGCATGACAAGCGACGTTACTAAGAACAATTACAAATTACTCAATTTCTAAGTATGTCTTTTACACACATTTACGGCCTTAGTGTAATATTTAGTGTAATATATGTTGTATAATATATGCATAATACTAAGTGTCACTTTATTATTTGAGATCATGCCATTTACAACATAAAGTAACCCCCATAAATCAAAGGGGAACTAACACTTAATAAAATAATAGGCTAGGTAAGGTATCCTTATGTTTAGCACTAGTATACCATGTGATGTGTATAGCACCATTATATTGGTAAAGAGGCAATCAGAGGCAATTCTAAAACCTTAACTCTGTTAATCGTTATACTGTGTTACAATATGTTTGGATATTCCTCTGTTCCCTAAATTTCAGAGACAATGCAACTCCCTTCCCATTGGCAGTGTCACTGTGCCATTCTGCATCTGCTTCAGCAAAAACGTCAGTCATGGAATACAAGTCTGTGATCACCCTGACCCTTATAACTTTAGCCATCTAATTGGCCAACAACATATGGGAAGATCCAGCATTTTGTCAACATAAAAATACTGTAAAGAAAATCCCCTGCCAAGTTGACAGTTTCTGGTGGCGTTTCTCTTTAAGGTCCAAACTCCTGACTAAAAGAACACTTCATATAGTTCTCAATACTAATGGCCAGTGAAGATGTACCAAACTCTTCCTGGTTAAAACTCCTATTCTACCTTTGTAAAAATACTCTTTTTCCACGGTTGAAGGCTTTACTGAACTAATCCTTCCCAGGACAGGGCATACTGTAATCATGTATATATCACTTTCATTTCATAACGAAATATATAATATTAGAAAGAGTCTGCTTTACAAGGGGCAAGAAACCTTCCTTCAAATGACCTAATTGCAGCCCAGATTAATTACAGAAGCAAGATACGGTCATTCTTGCTGAGTAGACTCTTCATTTTATAGCACATTGTAAAGGGATTCTAAGTTCCGACTGAGAATTCCATCCGGTGTTCTGGAAATATTTCAGCTTTTATGGCCCCACAGTGTTCAGCTTTCTTTGCTTCTACAGTTTCCCGTTGGGTCCAATGACTGATCCCTACTGCACTGAACTGACATAGGAGCTAATGAGATGATACGTCTGATTTACACCCTGATCCAGCTTGTGCTCTGCTAATGTTGGATGATGATGGGATTTTCCTTCTGTCTGTCTGCAGTTTCCTAAGACTCTGTATATGTTCACACCTAATTATTTCTGGACAGATCTCAATATACAGATCCAAAATAGAAAGCGTTCTATTTTTGCAACTTTTTCAATAATTACAAATGGTTTTTTTTTGTAAATGTAATTGCTATTGGAAGGATTTGTCTGGCAGTTTATATATTCTCTGCATTCCTAGTTCTGACTCCTGAAACAATGTTGCTGAAGCAGCTTTTAACAGACGGGAGGAGAACTGACTTCTACATTGTTTTCGAGTCGGAACCAGAGGACAGAAAGGGAACAGCAAATACTGATTTCAGTAGTGATCTTATTTGCGCCAAACTTTTAAACCCATTCAGAATGTTACAATTTAATCATTGTGTAATGGAAAGTTGCATAGAATATTATTTTATTTTGTTTTTGTGTGGAGGACCCCTTACATTTACAGATTTTTAATAAGGATGTATCAATAACTAAATCCAGTGCAACATGGAGAAAGTCGTAAAGCTGAGATTCCAGCGACCCTACCAATCCTTGTGCTTTTATTCTAGCCCTCATAAGTAATCAGAATTATGTATTTTCTTTGAAAAAAAATATCGGTTCCTTTTTGAAAACAGAAAATGAAAGTTTTTATTGCCTAATTCTTCTAATCCTCATGTTCAACCAAGCAGGGGTCTGTCTGTTATCTGCTGCATTGCATGGGAACCCCTTATAATCATAATGGTGCCTTTCACCACCAGGGCTGTGTTTGGAGTAATGGTAAGCAGAGACTCGGGTCCCCAGGAATCCCCTTCCCGTGTCAGGGTGATGTACTCTATAACTGGACACACATAGAAGAAGCTTCTCTCATGGACTGATGAGGCTGCTACCACCTTGTTCTATAGGGGTGTACAGACTGGTATTTCCGTCTTGGGTGCCCCTAGGCCACACGATCTTAGCACCTTCTGCCACAAATCCGGGCCTGGTTAAAGAGAATGACACTAGACATGACTCTTGGATCCTATCACTCAGTATTAAAACAAAACATTGCCAGCCCCAATGTACAATGGCCAGTAGTTATGAAGATAAACAAGCTCATATACGTCCACAAGTGCAGTTTGGTCCCTGCAATTTCCCTGCAATCAGTTGTGTGTTAAGTTAAAGCACTTTAGGCACTAGAGTTAAAATGCACTCCTTGCATTTCTGTAGAGTTGTGTTTGGCCCCACTCAGTCCTTCTTGCCTTTCATTCTGAATCAAGCACAGTTGTGCCTATTAACAAGGGGGACCCCTGGAGCTGCTGCCTCCACTTGACCTGGTAGTAGCTCCAGCGTTCCCCTTAGCACCCAGCAAAGCATACCAAGCACAGACATTGCTTGCACACCAAACACTGGAATTGACACCAGCTGCAGTAATTCTGACAAATAGGATACAATTGTGCCAAGTGCATCACCCCCTTGTGACCACAATGTTGCTGGAATGTGGGTAAGGAATACTGCATTGTGGGGGGGGGAAACAGGTAATTGCAATTGCACTTTTCTTATTTTACTTGCAGATGTAAATGAGCCATAAGAATTGCAGTCATGTATTTAAAGGAGAACTAAAGCAAAGAGGTTGGGTAGAAATGCTGCAAATTATCTTAAGAGACTCCCTACCAGCCCAAAGCAACCACAACCCTTTAGCATTCTCACTACGTCAGCTCTGAAACGCCTGCAATCTGCATCTTCTGCTGGATGAATTGCAACAACCACTAAGATTAACTTTTCTACAGTTGCCCAGACTACACTGAGCATGTGCAGTGTCACTGACACTTCTAACAAAATCCAAGATGTGCACAACTTTGAAAGCCTGAAATACATACAGATTCTGAAATGTTAGCCTCGTGCAGTAAGTTCAGTATATTATATTGTATATTCTACCCATATTTGTTTTTAGGGTTTCATTCTCCTTTAACTTTAAGAAGGAAGCTTTGGCTTGTTTTAGAGGTCAACAGCCTGAGAAAGAGATCCGTTCTATAGCAGACAGTATGTGGGAGCTCACAGTTATGCAACATGAACAGGTACAAGGCATGAAAACCTAATATGATTGCACTATGTACAGTTCTGCTCAGTAAGTAAAGAGAAAGTACATCCACTAAAAGAGAGAACAAGATGCAAAACAAGGGAGGTCATATAGCTTAGTTATTCTATGATACAAAATCCATCTTTGCATTTTCAGCTCCAGTTCCAGAAGAAAAGAACTTGGAGCCAGATTTGCACAGATCAGTTGGGATTCTCATTGGAGGATTATTTTTGCATATTATATTAGCCACTGTCCCTGCATAGCTGGGGAAGCGTTTTATCAAGCAGTGTTCTTTGTAACTTGCACTTCTTATGCAAAGGCAAAACAATTGGATCTGAGCTCAAACGACATAGTTTTATCTGCAGGAACTAAATACTTTTGCACACCTCTCTCTCCAGTCCCAGAGACCTAATTCCCAGCGACTGGATTATATATTCCATTCTATGTGCAATAGCATGTGTTATATGATTAAATATATTTGCCCTGGGCCCATTGGTACCTTAAGGCAAAGGAAATGCAGTAGTTCTTCTCCCATGTTGTCTTTGCTGTTCAGTATTGGGGAAGTATAGATAGTGCAGAAGGATAATGTCACTCTTATTTCTATATATACTCACATCTGCCTCAGAGATGACACGGCTGTAGGTTTCTCGCATTGGCTTTGAATTTGCTGCTAGCAGGGCCAGGCCAAGGTTTGCACACTAGGCAAGGGCTTCAATCAGCACTCCCCCCCCCCTCATCTTGTAATATCATATCCCACCTTACAATTACGGGCTTTTAATAAACAAACCTTACAACACATTCGTGATTGAAACTTTTCATTTATATAAACATTGCCCCCAAATCTGTTCCTCTACCAGCCATAAATATTGCTCTCAAATCTGTAACTGTGCCAGCAGCCAGCCATAAAAATGTTTCAAAAATCTGCAGCTTTAAACATTGCCCCCAAATCTGTTCCTGTGCCAGCCATAAATATTTTCCCCAAATCTGTAACTGTGCCAGACATAAAAACTTTCCCCAAATCTGCACCTGTGCCAGCTTTAAATATTGCCCCCAAATATGTTCCTGTGTCAGCGATCAGCCATAAATAGGAACAGGAAACATCAGAAAATAAGGTCTGGCTTTCTCCAGTTCTCTTCAACCTACGTCACACCAACGCACCAGCCCAGTTCTCTGCCTCTCTCTCTTTGCTGCCCGCTGTCGTCTCAATATGATGTGATAACGGTGATGTCTGGACGAGCTGATTCCTACAGCGCATGTACTACTGCGCGTTAAAAAGAAATGCTGGATGGCAAAAAATGGTCCGAGTCCAGCAAGTAAGAGGGAGGTTGGGGATTGCTGCAGGAGCCGGACCACTTGCACTAACCAATAGTGCATCCATACAAATCACAGTCAAACATGTGGGTTGTATAACCCAGGTTTTATACAGAAAAAAAAACAAAAAAATGACAAAAAAAACCCTGAAACAAATTCCCATTAAAAATGCTCCCCCCTATGATTGCGCCCTAGGCAGGTGCCTACTCTGCCTACCCTTAGTTCCGGCCCTGGCTGCTAGTAGAGGCTAAATCTCTATAAGTATATTATTAATATAAACAAGGATATTTTATAGATTTTATAGATACATGTGAACAGCAGCTGTGATAATGACATGACATTGTCCTTTTTTACTGCACAAGCGCATTAGTGTCTATTATCCACGTGAGCAGTTAAATGGCGATGTCCATCCACCTCAACTATATTATCTTATTGTTTTTAAAACTGGATGTGGTGATCAGGAAAGCAAAGTCATTATTCCAGTTAGACACATTCAATTCAGTGCTGGAATCAGTTAGTAGCTGTATTTTTGTGACTAAATATCACCAAGTGGGCAGCATCCCTAGAAATGAAAGAAGCTGCTTAAAATACATAAAGCCAGTGGGTAATCTGCAGTAAAGTGAAAGCACAGCAATTATGTATAATGTATTGAGAGCTAAATACGGCTGCTGCTTCATTTTGCAAATAAGTGCCTCCTCTCCTGCAAATGCAAATGCAGAATTAATCTTGGTGTTTCCAAGCAGATTTCAATAATCCTTCCTTTATGTTAAATGTATAAATATTGAAATTACCCAAAAAAAAGGCACAATGTTAAAACTCGGTGTTTCATTCCAAAATAACTGCCGCAGTGCATCAGCCGCCTCCTGCGCCACCAACTTGTGCATTAAATAAAAATGGATTAAATACACGTTTCTGTTATTTCAATGGAAATATAATCTGACCAAGTGAGGGGAAATCAAATACCAAGTTTATATTGTATCCATGTTGCACACACTGTAAGGAACGTTATTAGTCAAACATTCACATTCTTTTATTTGTCTCCAGCACTTGTTACTTAGCAATGCTTAGCATGTGTCTGTCCTTTATGAACTTATTGGAGAGCATTCTATCAATGGCATACAAAAAAAGGCAAACACACAACAATATCAGAATTTATCCTTTATATTATGTTTAGCCACTATACAAGGAGCCATGGGGATGACCCTGAAGATATACAGTATGCTGCAACAACCCTCTCCATCTCTACATTGAACCCTGGAAATACATATTCAGGACCCATTATTCGGAAACCTGTTTTCCAGAAAACCCTGATTTACGGGAAGACCATTTCCCATATTCTCAATTTGAATCAAATAATTCTAATTTTTAAAACTATTTTCACTATAATAATAAAACAGTACCTTGTATATGATCCCAACTAAGATATTGCGGACAAAACAATCCTATAAAGGGACTGTTCACCTTAATTAACTTTTAGTATGATGTAGAGAGGGATATTTTGAGACAATTTGCAATTGGTTTTCATTTTTTGTGATTTGTAGTTTGAGCTTTTTAGCTTTTGCAATCTCCGCAATCTGGTTGCTAGGGTCCAAATGACGCTAGCAACCATAGATTGATTTAAAGAGGAGACTGGAATATAAATAGGAGAGGCCTGAATAGAAAGAGGAGTCATAAAACATAGCAATAACAATACATTTGTAGCCTTACAGAGCATTTGTTTTCATGGGGTCAGTGACCGTTGTATTGTGAATATAATCCATATTGTTATGGATAAAAGATGACAGTAAATCTGTTGTTGGAGCAGAAAGAAATATAAAAGCAAGGAAATAACTACTGGGGCATCTGGCAGCCTCCTCTGACCTATAATGGCTCTCCAGAATGAATCCTTCTCTTCTGAATATTCTGAGGCCCCTTGTCAATTGCAAGTGCCCCTGGGCCATAAGCACCAATTACATTCACTCCATTCTCATGACACCTCATTGACTGGGGCTTATGCCACTTATTAAATAGGTCATTGGGGCTAAAGGAGACATTTTACTCATCCTGTTCACACCAGTGTAATGGCTTTGTGTAGCAGTTTATGTTTCATTTAGGCAAAATGAAGTGCCTTTAAGAGATTATGCCATGATTTTTATGGTATAGTTTTTATCACTAAGGTACACAGTGTACATTGCATGTAATTCATTCTACTATATAAAATGTTATCCTTGAACCAATAAATTTACTCTTTTTAGTTGTAATATTAGTGTAAAGCAGCCACCTCGGGCCATGTTGCCTGTTCATGTGCTTTCAGAAAGAGCCACCATGCTTTCAGTTAAGCTATTGTTTCTCAATGTAAATGAGGGAGTCACCTAGCCAGATTTTTACTTTTGAGTGCTGTTCTCATATCTACCACTAGGTGGGGAGCAGGTGCAGCAACGTAACTAGAGGGGGACGGGCCCTGGCGCAGGATGCGCAGCCGGGCCCTCCCCCCCTTACGCCCGGAATCAGGCCAGAATTTGTGGAGTGCGAGCTGCCAGGGGGCCCTGAAGGGGTGCAGGCCCTGGCCCAATCGCACCCCCTGCTCCCCTGGTAGTTACGCCACTGAGCAGGTGTCAGGAAGCTGTTATCTGGTTACCTTGTTCTACTGAGGCTGCTGGGGGGGCGGGGAGCACAACAGTAAAGAGTGACTGAAGTTTATCAGAGCACATGACTGGGGGCAACAGGGAAACGGACAAAATGTCTAGTCCCATGTCCGATTTGAAAATGAAACATGACAAATCTGTTCTTCTTTTGAAAAATGTATTTCAATGCAGACATGTGGTGAAGCAGCGCTATTAACTCATGTATTTTGTAAAAAAAACATGTTTTGCCATGACAGAATCCCTTTAAGGAATGCAGGAAACCTTAGGAAGAGAAAGGGAATGCCACAATTGATGGTGTGTGCATTGATGTGCCCAAAAGGGATGCAATTCATGAAAAGCAGGTATCCATGTTGGTACATCACTTGTTTACTATAAGCAGAGCTTTGACAACCAACCTGTGTATTGCAACTCAATCTGTGTATTCCCCTTGCAACTCAAGCCCAACAAACAATTAGACTACAAATGTTATACATTACTGTATGTTTTGGGCTTCTGTACCAGTCCATGGCCACCACAACCCTTTAGCAGTAAAGATCTGTGTCTCCAAACAAAATGAACTCAGTCGCTAGTTGTCTTCTTATTTTTTAATTTAAGCACAAAATGCTGCCAAGGCAGTAGATAATAACATGTGGATACAAGCTGTTTATCACTATTTTAATTCTGAAGACACCACATATCCATAAAGCTCAACCGTGTAATTCATATTTATTGATAACAATGAATTATACCGTTTTGTCTATCAAGTGAAAAGATCTATGGCAGCAAGAATGATGGGAGTTGTAGTTCTGGAACAGCTGGAGGACGCCAGTTCCTCACTCACCAAACTGTTTTTTTCCATCTAGTAATTGGTTTCCTGCAATGTAATTATTTGGGGCAACAAGAGCAGAGTCCGCATGGCAATGTTATTAGATTTAATTAGCAGAATTATATAACTCTATAAATGCAAACGAGCGCCTCCTGATTAACATCATTAAACTGAACAGAACACAAATGGAGCTTTGTGCCTAGCGAGGATGTGGTTGTGGCTTCCAGTGAAACAATGACACAATGAAATCACTTCGAAAATTCCAGCATTTTATCTGAGCTTGAAAAGTCAGTTCCAAATTGTGTTCATATTATACAATTTACATCATAATGTAATGTGTCAATGATAACAAATAATGAGATGGACAAAACTTGTTTTTTCTTATTAGGGCTCTTACACACAGGTGTTTTTTTTCATGCGCTCCCCTGCGTTGCGCTTTCTTCCGTTCAACCACAGGGGAGCGCAGGAGTAGACACACTCAATTACTGTGAAGGGGGCTGTACTCACACAGACGCATGTAAGCGCCAAATGCAGGTGGGACGCAGCATATTGAAAGTGAAATCGCAGGTAAGAACTACATTTATCTCACTGTTGGCTGAAAACGCAGCAGGTTACGTTTCTGTTTTATCCAAATATATCACCAAATTCCAGTGCATGGGAATTGCACTTTCCTAAATAAATTCAGTTTTAAGGGGCTGTTTGATTTTTGTCAGCAGCAGGTGTGGGCTCAGGTGTAAGGGCAAGGCCAGACGTGGCGTTTTTGCGGCGTTTTTACGTTGCATTTTTAAAAAAAGAACAGCCAGGCGTAAATACGCCACTGAAACCACATGCGACCGTCAACATGGGTTTTTCATGTGTTTTTCAGCACGTAGGATTATTTTCCCAACATGCACTTCTCATTGTTTCCATTGTTCTCATTGAGAATTTGGACACCATATTTAAAATACGCTGCGTATTTACGCAAAGTGTGGTTTCAAACGTGCAGATCCCATAGTGTCTATTGATTTGGTCGTTTTCTTGGCGTTTCTGCTAAAAAACGCCAACACTGGCGTCCTGTGGCGGATTTCAGCTTGCAAGCGCCCTGTGTGAATTGCCATAGTGCGTTTTCCATTAGTTTCAGTGGTAGTGCAGTTTATGCGTATTTACGCCTGGCTGTTCTTTTTTAAAACCGCAATGTAAAAACGCAGCAAAAAACACCACGTTGCCCTAAGGAGAGCTCTTGAAGTTCTGTGACCTGTATAAATCCATAGGACTATAGGCCAATTGTTTTTATATTGAGCACAAAATTCTAAGACTCTTATCTAAGCCTCTGGTTCAGTTGGCTCGCTGTGTGTAACCAGCCACAATTCATAAACATTTCAGCAGCCTGAGATCAACTGCTACTGTCAAAACTCAGTGCAGCTCCCATCAAATATTATCTGAGATGTGCCTATGGCAAAGAATGTTTTATTTCAGCAAACGCACAGATACTGCTAAAAATCTCATGAAAACCATATTTTTCAAAATAAAGAAACCATTTGCCTTTCTGATTACACATCAAAGAAGCCTCCCATCTTACTATAAACTGTAAATTCACTGTAATAGAAATGTGTTAAGTGTACTGTGACCTTGCTGTAATGTTATGTGTGTAGATATCTGAAGTGATCCATGACCTGGACAAAGGACTTGGCTTGTGCCTAATAAACCCAGAGGTGAATCTTAATATCCATTAAAAACCTACATTTCCATATTAATCTTTTCTCTGTACTGCAATATTGAGTTGTTTAAATTAGATGGAGCTAATAATTAACCCAACAAAATAATTGTCTGTTGTTCTCAGTTTGTATTATTTGCTCAGCAAGTCTCCCCCACAGCGATTAACTGAATAAAACATGATTTTCATGTCACTGGGTGCACGCCTGCAGCAATGTTCGAAGAGACCTAAACCTTCCCTAAAATATTCTCTTTTACACCCAACCAACCCAAACAGGCATTCCAAACCTAATTAGAGGTACTAGGAAACTGCCCATTAAGGACCATCCCTTCCGTCCTCCATCTGATGCCTTGCTTATATCCAATATCTAATATTCTATATCTTGCAGTTTTAGCTTGTTGGTACAGGTATGGGATCTATTATCAGGAAACCCGTTATCCAGAAATCTCTTACAGGAAGGCAGGCTCTGACTCCATGTTATCCAAATAATACAAATGTTTAAAAATGATTTCCTTTTTCTCTGTAATAATAAAACAGTAGCTTGTACTTGATCCCAACTAAGATATAATTAATCCTCATTGGAAGCAAAACCATCCTATTGGCTTTATTTAATGTTTATATGATTTTCTAGTAGACTTATGGTATGAAGATCCATTATCCAGAAAACTCCATTTCCCGAGCATTCTGGATAACAGGTCCCATACTGTATTATACCAAACAGAGCTATTGTGCCCTATTACACACTTGCCTTACATGACTTATCTCACTGGCATTTATTATGTTCAATAAATTGGTGAACATCTGTACAGGGCAATTGAATCTAAGCTTATCGCTGTCTAAAAGTGGATTTGTATGAATTTTTTCAAATATGCTGTGAAGCCAGTCAGTAATTCTTCTGTTGACGTTCAAGGTTCTTTATTAAATGAAGCTGCAAAGCATTAGCACAAAGACATGAGACCTGGGTATCTCCCGAGGTTGCTTTGTGTTCCATTCTGGATATTTATATTAAAATACACAAGGAAAGCTAAAGGAAGTGCAGAGTATAACTTGCAACAACACGTTTCTCCCTTATGAACAACAAGGCTATATTCTTGTCAGGTTTATATATTATACTATTTTATTGTAATAAAACAAACTACAGCTTGACATCTATTTAGCTATAATGTTATTGTGTATTGTAACCATGCATTGTGCCTATATATCTATATAATCACTGGAAACAGCTCTCCCAGTTTATCATAAAGTATTGTTGCTTTTAGAATGAAATACAACTGAAGCTGTGTATTGGGACAATGCTGTCTCATCTGTGTAGTTTTAAAATAGGTTCATATCACTCCAGGTTAATATTTATGGATATAAGAGACAGAGGGATAATGTAATAGGAAGAGCAACATTTTTAATAATCTGTATCAACCAAGGAGTAGGCAGTTATAGTATTAGAAGGCAAATTTCTAATTGGTTAGTATACTATAAATTACTATCCAGCATGTTCACTGACATTTCTCAATGTAGAGAAAGCAAGCAGATAAGAGACTTGCCCTCATATATAATAAAAGGCACTAAATTTGCCCAGGAGCAGTAACCCATAGCAACATATAAGATGTTTGCTTTTTAACAGCTGACCAGTAAATTCTACTTGCTGATTGGTTGCTATAGGTTACTGCTCCTGGGCAAACTTAGTGTCTTTTATTACATTAGCCCATACTGTATGGGGCACAAACATGATAATGGCACAGCTACAAATGTGTCTCAGCCTTAGAAATATGGTTTTGTCTCAGGGTCCCTTGGACATTATAATACAAATTATTATTGTGTTCATTAATAATGGAATTGAATCCACTCAATACTTTATAACACATTTCTTATGTTATTCCAACGATTTACAAGTTTATTTTAGTTATTTGTGTTGATTTTTTGCTATCAAATAATTACTTTTTTTTGGATGGGATTTTCTACTACCAAAAACATGGGACAGCTATGGGTGTTACATTTGTTCCTGTGTACGTAAGACTCCACATGGGTCATTGAGAGGAGTCCTTCGTCTTTGGAGAGGGGAAACCCCACTGTGATCAGCTAGTTTGGTATAGCAGATATATTGATGACTTTCTACTCATATGGAAATCTTGGTCTTCTTCACAAACAAGGGATAGTTATTCTCACCACTAATTTTTAAAACCATTAGGCAGGGGTTGCAATGAGGCTGTGACCACAAAATACATACAGACACTGCACTCAACCCATTATCAATATATTTAAGACATTGAGGCATTTTGTGCATACTGCTACTGAAAAATGCCTTACCCTTTAAACAAAACAGGGATTGTTTGTCCATATATTGCAATATATTTAAGCTGGCCAACTACGTCAAAGTCATCACATATCTGGCCAGTCCTACGCTTAATTTTCATCTGATTCATTAAGAATTCAATTGCTTAATTATACATTTTACAAAGGGACTAAGTTTTACCTGCAACTTACTAGCTGCTTTCAAAGTAAAACTCCCAAACTTGGCTGCCCTTTTATTAGACACCAGTGGGATCACCTGACTATAGCTGGGAAGGGTGGGAGCTACAACATGGAGCTGGTCACTGCTCCTGTATAACTATAACAAACAAGGGAAAGTTGTGCTCACATTTTTTTTTGAGACAAAATATCTCAATGTCTTAAATATATTGATAATGGGTTGAGTGCAGAGGTTACATAATACTCATTAAAGTCCAGATTATATGCGTTGTCAGATCAAGATAGTTATTTACTTGAATTCTTTATTGGCAAAGATAAAATAATAGCACATATTTTGCATTATATAATATGATGTACACATGTATGTTCTTAACAATATGTTTATTAAATGGTTCATGTTTTTATATGCACATTTGAGATGACCACCACTAGGGGTCACACTAGTTTTGCCTATAAAAGTTGTACAATCTCTTATGCTAATTGTCACTGAGGAAGGGCCATGCGGTCCCGAAACGTTTGAACATTGAAGTGTTGTGAGCACCATTGAATAAAGTTTGGGATTCACCCGTTTGTAGCAGACAAGGTATTGGCTTTCCATTTATTTTTGAGTGCAGAGGACCTCTTGTATTTTGTCTTGGTCTTCTTCACGTGAGGATTGGCTCAATTACGTGAGTAGAAATGATATGAATTTAAAACATCTGAAAACATTTTCACCCATTTCATGTCATTAAAAAATATCCCAGGGTGACAATTCATGTGGGTGCTAGGAGAAGTTTTTGGCAGAGAAGTTATGTCCTACCCTGTATTGATAATAATTTCACTATTTTCCCCAAAACCTACCTATGCTGTCGAAGGTATCATCTCATGTAATTGGATACAGGTATAGGACCTGTTATCTGAAAACCTGTTATCCAGAATGCTTCTAATTGTGGGAAGGCCATCTTCCATAGACTCCATTTTAAATAAATAATTAACATTTTTAGAATTCATTTTTCTCTGTAATAATAAAACAATACCTTGTACTTGATCCCAACTAAAATATAATTAGTATCCTTATTGGAGGCAAAACAATTCTATTGGGTTTATTTAATGTTAAATTATACTTTCATAGACATAAAGAATGGAGATCAAAAATGTGGAAAGATCCATTATCCGGAAGATCCCAGGTTTTGAGCATTCTGGATAACAGGCCCCATACCTATATATAAACATGGTGGGTTACACATTTTAGCAGCTTACTGCATTTTGTTATTAGCTGTCTTCTTTATTCCAGAGGATCAATACTTCATTTTATTCTACTTCTCAATTCTTGTGTCGGCCCCATCACACCACTGATAAGCTTATTATATGTACCATCTTCATACATTCAGTATATATGTGGGCGCCAGTCAGTAACATTAATAGCCAGCGCAAGTGACAAATGTTTCAGCATGTTCTGCAGCAATGCAACAGATTGTTGCGGCTCATTTAGAGTCATTTAAAGTCCATTGGGTAGGCACATGGATGCCAAGGGCAGAGAGACCCTTCAGTCCGCCCAAATATTTTTATTAATATTTTAAACTCCAAGTTCAGAATGTTTTTTTTTTTAAACTGAAACGTTTTATTGATTTTCGAAAGAAAATTTTCACATAGCATTGCTTAAAATGCCACGAGAAAAATAAAATATGAATAAAATAGAGTAAAATAAAATAAAGCAAAATAAGAAGAAAAAAAAAAGGGATAAGATGTGGCGGCTCAAGTTCAGAATGTTCTAAACCCAAAACTCTCGGTGGTGTCCAGCAGGACTAGCAGTGAAAAAAGAGAATGTGTTATTTACCATAGGAAAGGCCTAAGGTATGTGAGGAGGAAGAACCTCAGAATTCTTTCTGTTTTAATCAAATATATCAGCAAAGTCACTATGGCATTTGGGAATAATGTCTTACATTTTAGGTGAAGAAATTGCATAGACCAGAATAGCAGAAAGCAAAAAACAATTAGAACACAATTATTGGGGCTCATTTATAAACACTGGGTAAATTATCACCTGGGCAGTCACCCATAGCAACCAATCAGTGATTAGCTTTTTTCAGTGAGGTTCTGGTTCAACTCGGAAAGTAATCATCTAATTGGTTTCCATAGGTTTACTGCAAAATAAAAAATAAAAATATTTTTTGTGTGACCAACGTTTCTGAAATATCCCCTTATTTTCCGACCCGACAGTCCTCGTTTCTCCTCGAGTGAAACAACAGCAATCCAAATTTCAAATAGGTCAGCGCTAATCAAAGCTCAGGGGAAAATATGAAGAAAAAGAGAAAAAAAGTATAATATAGTGCAGTACTTAGTTAGACAATTGTAGTTCCACAACACCATATGGTTTTACTTAACCTTTAGTGCAATTAACTCTTTATACTCCACCACGTGCGTTTGTTTAAAATGGGTACTTACAAACGTTCAAATTATTTTGTGCTTATCAGGCTTTGTAGGTTGCAAAACTTTTTGTTGATCCTTCTTGCTAGGGGAAGTTTTAAAAAAGTGCAGATAGTGTAAAAACTTCTTTATTTTTCTAAAAGTAAAAACCAATTGGTTACACATTTAAGTGGATTAAAACACAAATGCCCATGAGCAAATTTGCCTGTTTATAAATGAGCCCCATTAATGCCATTAACTAATACTGTCCTTGTTTAAACAAACAATTCTTTAGTGTTGGACAGCATAAATCCAAGTTGATCCTTTGGGGGGTGGGGTGGTATCTATTTAAAGGAACAGTAACACCAAAAAATGTAAGTGTTTTAAAGTGATGAAACTGTCATGTAGTGTTGCCCTGCACTGGTAAAACTGATCTGTTTGCTTCAGAAACACTACTATAGTTCATATAAACAAGCTGCTGTGAAGTAATGGCGGAAATTGAAAAACGGCTATATGACACAGGTTAACTGATGGATAACAGATAACACCATTAGACAGAGAGAGCTTATCTGCTATCTGCTGTGTAACTTGAGCCTTTTCTCCTTTGAATGGCTGCCCCCATTGCTACACAGCAGCTTATTTATATAAACAATAGTAGTGTTTCTGAAGCAAACACACCAGTTTTACCAGTGCAGGGCATCACTGCATTATATTTTCATTACTTTAAAACACTTTACACGTTACTGTTCCTTTAAGTAGCTGTTAAGGTCCCCATAGACGCAACGATTCTTCTTTGGTGAACGACCGATTTCAGTGCAGTCTGACCAATCCATCAAATTATCGTGTGCTTAATGGGATTAGAACGATTTTTCGGCCGACGTCTGTCAGGAAATTGATCGGCCAGTTCAAAAAATCTGTCGGTCCCAGTGCAATCTCTCTATGTTTGCAGGGCCAAGCAGGCAGCTCCCCTTTGTTTTCCTGGCAAATTGGTCTTTTTAGTTGATGGTAAATTCGTACGATCGTACGATCATTCTGAGAAGATCATGGTCTCACGATCAGGATCTGATCTTTTAAAAATCTTTACATCTATGGCCAGCTTTAGGCTTGGCTTTTGGAAAGACGCCTTATCTAAAAAACAAAGCCAGGTCCCAAGCATTCAGGTGAAGTGATCATCAGTCACAGTAGGGATCCAGTATGAATGTTCTCTACCCATAAACAATTTGTTTTTTTCTACTAAAAATTGTAAAAGATTTATATTTAAAGCAGGTCTCTAAAGGTAAGAATTGTCTTCCCCCAGAAACTCTCTATTGCTGACAGAAATCCTTGGCCATAATTATAGTTTAAATTAGAAAAACGTGTTGAAGATAAACGCTGCTGACACCTAAGGATCAATAGGATTTCTGTTAATCTTTGGCAGTACATAAAAGTCACAGTAATCTGCTTTGAATTTGATGGTGTTTACTGTTTAATTAACACCCAGTATCGCTAGCAATAAATCTTTTCTGTAGTTTATTTGGCTGTTGCATTTTTTTCAATTGGCTGTAACTAAAGTTTTAGTTTTTTTTTTCTTTGCTTCGGGAATATAAACATATTTCTTATAATAATAAACACATTTGCAAATAAACTGCTGCACATACTTCATAATCTCTGCATTTACTGTAAAAATCATATAAATAATTTAGTAGCTGGTTTATTAATCATACTCATTTATTAACAACATGTGGAAAATAATTGTCCAGATCTTTTCTCTGTGCATGTTACAGTATTTGCATCAGGGATGCAGATTCAAATGGGTGTTATGGTCCCCATAGACGCGACGATTCTTCTTTGCGAAACGACCGATTTCAGCGCAGCCCGACCGATTCGTCAAATTATCGTGCGGTTAGTGGGATTCAAACGATCGTACATCTTACGATTTTTCGTCCGACATCTGCCAGGAAATTGATCGGCCAGGTTAAAAAATCTTTGTCGGTCCTAGTACAATCTATGGATGTTTGCAGGGCCAAGCAGGCAGCTCCCCTTTGTTTTCCTGGTAAATTGGTCGTTTTAGTTGATGGACAGTTCGAACGTTCGTACGATGGTTCTCAGAAGATCTTGGTCTCACGATGTGGATTGGATCTGTTGAAAATCTGTACATCTATGGCCAGCTTTAGTGCTCAGTGTAGCAGCCCAAATGCTCTGCTGCTCGTTTTCCTAACTGTACATTTCTCACGGCTAGATTTTATACCTTGCAAACTAAGCAGCCCCCATTATACAAAGAAGTACTTATGGTCAGGCTGAGTTGTAGTTTCAGTTATATACTTTGTCAAATTGTTTACTTTGTGTCTATATACTTTATGTAAAGTAAATCCATTGAATATGTGAGTTAGTGATGTGCGGGTCAGGGTTTTCCCTAACCCGCCCTGCTGCAACCCGCGCCACATGTTTCTTACCAACCCCTTGGATGTTGCTCCCAGTGGCTTCAAAGCAGGAGCTTATTTTCGAATTCCAGGCTTGGAGGCAAGTTTTGGTTGTATAAAACCAGGTGAACTGCCAAACAGAGCCTCCTGTAGGCTGCCAGTCCATAGAGGGGCTACCAAAACGGCAATCACAGCCCTTATTTTGTACCACCCAGGAACATTTTTCATGTTCCATGTTTTGAAAGTTGCTCATGAGTAATAAGGGTTGGGGACCCCCACTCTAAGGTGTCAGCAAGAAAAAAATAATCAATTTTGTTTACTAGGTAAATTTTTTCTCTCAATCTGACCTCAGCCTAGGTGCATCTAGATTGAGGGAATATATATCCCTTTAGCAGAGTCAGCATTAGTTCTAAAGAATAAACTACGTGAGCACTTACATTGCATTTACAACTCATAGCTTGTCTTATAAATAGATCTGGCTAAGGTTGGTATGAAAAAGAAGAAAACTGGTTACAGAACTCTGAGAATATCAAATGTATACAATTTAGTCTGGCTAACCACTAGGCTGCCTGAAATAGCATAGAGCGCTAGTTGACAGCACTCATGTTCCTGCAGCTTTTTTAGTGGTTTCTCTTAATGTGGAGCCTGTGTCTATTTGCATTTCTCAGAAGTGATCTGTTATTCTCTTAACCATAGTCATCAGAGTCGTTTTGCAGGCTGGATTTTATGACAGCAAAGTTCCCTGAATATGTTACACTTGATTTTATGAAAAGCCCCTTCTGCTGTGCAATAAATGTAAAGAAAGTCTTCTTATAAAACAAGTTCTGGTCCCTGTTTAGTCCCTGTCCAACTCTGCACTCTACTAGCAGAGATCTGTTGTGTGGGGAGGAAGGATAACTGTAGTCTGACTTTAAAGGTAAAAAACTGGGTAAATAGATAGGCTGCGCAAAATAATTTTTTTTTCTAATATAGTTAATTAACCAAAAATGTAACGTATAAAGGCTGGAGGGACTGGGTGTGTAACATAATAGCCAGAACACAACTTCCTGCTTTTCAGCTCTATAACTCTGAATTAGTCAGTAACTTTAAGGGGGACCACATGGTACATATCTGTTCAGTGAGTTTGCAATTGATCCTCAGCATTCAGCTCAGATTCAAAAGCAACAGATATGACCCATGTGCCCCCCCCCTCAAGTCTCTGATTGGTTACTGCCTGGTAGCCAGGGTAACCAGTCAGTGTAAACCAAGAGAGCTGAAAAGCAGGAAGTAGTGTTCTGGCTGTTATGTTAGACATCCAGTCACTCCAGCCTTTATAGATAAAATTTTTGCCTAACTAACTATATTAGAACATTTTTTATCTTGCACAGCCTATCTATTTATCCAGTTTTTATTTTTACACTGAATAATTTCTTTAACCACCATTAATCTAAGTATCAGAATCTTAGAATTGCCATAATACTTGCTGTGACACAATAGCTACATTAGACATAATGGCTGTCATAATGTAACCTAATATAACTATTGTGTCAGAGCAAGTATGATGGAAATTCTAACATTCTGATGCTTAGATTAATGGAGGTTATAGCCAGACTACATTTATTCTTCCTCCCCAGGTAATAGATCTCTGATATTTGGACAAAATGCCAGTGCCCTATGTTAGCCTGCCCCATACTGTATGTAGCCATACGTCTGCTTTGTGGAGCTACATACAGACTGAAATGGAAAAGGTCACCAAATGGGTTCCTATGGGGCCAGCAGTATCAGCTCGAATGGGTCCTAACACAGTCCAGAGCCTGATTGGTCTACAATGACATGCCTGGAAAGAGTCAGACCCTGTTCTGAGAGTATGACTGGGGCTTATCTGTTACTGGTGACAGACAAACATTATAGCAAGCAAGCTGGAAGATTTGAAATGTGTTTATAGCTGCCATCTTTTGGCCCTGGATTTCTGTTGCTACACCAACACAAATACCAAACTTCTTGGGTTCTATATACAGTGTGAGTAGGCTAGTGAGGTAATAAACCAGCAGTAGGAGTGTTTATTTGACTACTGTATAAAGGGCCATCCTTAGGCCTATGGCCGCCAGGCAGTTTCTCTGCATGTGTAGGATCATAGGTGGAGAAAAATCCATTCAAAGTGTGCTGAATGGCAAAGCATAGGCGGATCTCTGCAAAGAAACATGATGGCACTCAAGTAGAAACACAGGTGAGAAAACAGTTTGATGTGCCATTAGCCTTAGGGTTAATAGCATCATGTGCAATATAATATAATACAGTGGCTGCCGACCAATTTAAAAAAGCTGTGTACAAAGTAAGTGTACAAGACCATTTTACTTTATAATATTTCAGCTTATATCATATTAAAGGGATTTTGGCTTGATTTTATGATTTCATTTTTATACTAAATCACACTGTTTATTGCATGTAATTCATTCCACCATTTAAATTGTTATTCTTGAACCAATAAATGTATCTTTTTTTGTTTGTAATATTGGTGTGTAGGCAGCCATCTCAGGCTATTGTGTTGTTCAAATGCTTTCAGAAATGCCCAACACTTTGCTATGGAACTGCTTTCAGATAAGCTATTGTTTCTACTACTCAATGTAACTGGAGGAGTCGTGATTTGTGTTAGCCAGATTCGGATTTTTACTATTGAGCGTTGTTCTCATTCTACCACTAGGTGGGGCATGGGAGCAATTTTGGCAATGTTGATGTCAGGGAGCTGTTATCAGATTACCTTCCCCTTGTTCTGCTAATGGGCTGCTGGGTAGGGAGGGGGATGATATCACTCTAACTTGCAGTACAGCAGTAAAGAGTCACTGAGGTTTATCAGATGACTGGAGGCACCTGGGAAACTAACAACTTGTCTAATCCCATGTCACATTTCAAAATTAAATATAAAATAAACATGTTTGTTCTTTTAAAAAACCGATTTCAATGCAGGATTTTGATGGAGGAGAGCTATTAACTGATGCATTCTGTAAAAACCATGTTTTCTCATGGCAGATTCTCTTTAATATATTTTAATGGAATTTGTTAAATATAATAATAATGGTCAGTCTTGGAACCCATTTCCTTATAAGTGTCCTGTGTGACCTTGAATATGAATTACCCCAAATCCATCCATGCAAAGAATCAAACACACAGGGTTAATTTTACTAAGGGACGAAAATTCGCCAGTGACTGCTTCCCAGCCATCTCAACACTTCGCCAGGCGAAAATTCGCAATTTACTAAAATGCGAAGTTGAATGGACCTCTTTATGTTACATGGTGCATCTAATACATTATATTTACACTGATAACTACACATGCCAAGGGAACCTTAATAAAGTCAATAGAGTTGTTATAATGCCCTACACATGAGCCAACTGTAAAATGTACAGGAGAAACAGGTTACACAAAAAAAATAATGTAAGACATTTGCAGCCTATCACCCTAAAAAAAGGAAAGACGCAAGCTTTTTTGAACTTAGAAGTTTTTTCAATTAAAAAATATGATGTAAGTAACAGAAGATTGAGGAAGATCTATGCACTTCGCCTGGTCTGAGCTGGTGAAGGCAAGTCTGGCGAAAGAGGTAACGTTCAGTAAAATCTGCATCTTAGTGAATTTGCAGAGTAACGTCCATTCGCCACAGTGAAAATTAGCCTGGCGATAGAGTGCGAATCAGCGCTAGTGTCTATCTCCTTTGCTAGCGAAGCGACGCCTGCGCCCTTTAGTAAATTGGCAAAGTCCCTGAAAGCGGTAACGCTGATGAATCTTTGCCAACGTTAGTCACTTCACCCCTTTAGTAAATCTGCCCAAGGTGTGTAAAATCCAAAAGGGCATTGCTAAATCTATGTGTAAAGTGGCCCTACCTGCACTGCCCAGTGTTTCTCATGCAATTGAATGGGAGCAATGGAAGTGAGTTGGCTGAGATATGCCAGGCTGAAAAAGTGCCCCATGTAACATTAACCCGGAGCAGGTGATACATAGTGAGATAAACCTATTTAAGGTCAAATTTGCAGGCGCTACTGAAATGGTACAACCCCTCATCTTTAGATGCATTATGGAAGCTTTAGTTCAGTAGGATTAAAAAATGCTTCTCACTGAAAAATAGAAAATACTTATTAAATCCAAGAATAACTTGCACCTGCCGTTCGTGTGATGAAAACAATTAGAGCAGAGTATTGAGTATCCTGTGACTTGTAAGCCGTGACGCTTCCTAAGCTACAATAAGCTTCCTCATTCACTATAGACTCCATGACAGAACAGGAAATTGCCATTTACTCTACAGTACAGATTTTATTAACTTCCTTGCAATGTACACATTAAATACAGTTCTGAACTTCAAGCCAGTGTAATTCTTTTTATCCTGGTGTATTTTGTACTACCTCATAAGTGTCTCATTAGAAAGAAAAAAATAAGAAATGACAGCAGTAAAATGTGATTATCCTGGTTTTTGTTCCTGTGCTCATAGACTGCAAGGTGCTGTGAGCTGTCGCCTAGCAACCACCCCGAGCAAAGGCCAATGTCTTGTGGTTGTCTGGAAGATACCTAACAACAGAAAAGGGGGGAGCAATGCAAAGGAACAAGAGGTCAAGGGAAGATGAGATTCCAGTACCTTTATGAGAGAGAGAGAGAGAGAGAGAGAGAGAGAGAGAGAGAGAGAGAGAGAGAGGAATGGAGAGAATAGCAGGCGAGAGGGGAAGAATTGGATTGAGAATAGGAAGCATCGAGGTCTAAGGGTTGAGAATCCAGTGGGAGGCAATGAGTGAGTGAAGCCCACAGAGAAGAAATATAAAGGAGCCCTCCAGACAGGATAGAGTTCATAGCTGTTTAGGGAACATACAGTGTGTCACTCCTAGCTTCTTACTAAAGTCTACACAACCCGAATATGGGGATCATTTATCTTTCGTACATTAAACCCTCTGATTGGGGTAGTGTAAACTTCAATTTAAATAGTTGCGTGCGCCACCACCATCCAATTTATTACTCCTCCCAAACTTCCTCACCCTCAAAGCAACTCCCAAACTGAAAAGCCCATTGCCTTGTTGCCTTGCAGTGATGGTCAATCAAGAGTATGCTCAGTGGACTCCAAACTACTGTATGGTCCTGGTCACTGTCACCTGATCTAGGAATGGGATGTGTCGTTCTTTGGTTCAGAGAAAAGGCCTTCGCCGGCACACAGGATTTTAGCTGCAGGGCAAGCTCTTGCAATTTTTTAATGCAGTGCAGGTGCAACGTTTCGGGGTCACGCCCCTTTGTCAAGCAATTCCTTGGTTCTGTCGTTCAGAGACATTAGAATAATTAAACTGGAGGCACTGGGAAACATGTGGGGGTTTTAGTCCCCATTTATTCCATAAAAAGACAAAGACCACCAAAAGTCTAATATAACAATGACTCTGCTTGCAGTGGCGTGTAGGGGTTTTGTAGGATTGATGATGTTAATTTGTCAGGTGAAGCTAAAACGATGGACTCCAGAATACCTATCCACGCACATGCATTCTAACTCAGCTTCTAAACATGGAGATGAACAGTCCATATAACTGCTGTACAAAGGAATTCATACAGCAACAATATGAACTGATAAAAACTGCAGGTTTAAAACATACTTTTGGGATGTAGTTGCCCCATTAGTAGTAATAATAATTGTGGCAATCCAAGGCATTGACTAAGATACTCAGTAGTATAGTTAGTGGAGAGGAGATTTCCAATGCAGACATTTCACAGTTTAATTTCAACACATGTGGAGATCACTGTAGAAAGTGAAAGATAAATGTAGGTCAGCTAAGCAGCTGAGGCTCCAATAAGGAGGAAGTAAGGGGTCACTATCCATTTAGCACCGTGTCATTTAGGGTGTCGGCATATAGAAAGCCTGTTCTAGCAGCCAGCAAACTTTGAGCTAATACGGGGGACTTCTATACAGCTGAACTCTCAGTCCAGGCTCCCAAGTGACTGCCGGGTCTGCTGAATTCTAGTAACACCACTGCCCTCTGCCAGACATTAGAGGCTCCTGATGAAGAATATCAAGAAGCTAGGCAGCAGGACTGCCAATCCTTGTACTGTTTTTTATATTATTATTATTATTGGCAACTGTGCAAAATTCTGCAAAGTGAAGAATGAGTCCTAATGACTGGTAATAAAGCCATATTCATCCGTGGACCCCTAGTTTATTCCTCTAAATATTCAACTAAGTTTTCCTTTCTTGTAAAGGTGGTGTGTTGTCTAAGGGGTTAATGCAGCCCTTACTACAAAACATATTATCACACCACATTACAAGATAGTCCTGCTGCAATTCTTCCATGTAGAAATTCCCAATCACAGAACAAAGCAAAACTGGAATACAAACTAGGGCATTTTTCTTTTCCTTTCTATAGTGCCAGCTTTGTGATGGAACAATCATAATTATTAACCACTTGGCTGTCACATTCTGCCTTGCTACGCTCCATAGTAACCACAGACATACACTTGGAAACTGAGGCCTTTTATTTAACATTTCCTTGCTCACTTTGACTGATGGAGCCGTTTTATTGGTGAGGCAAGTTCTGACAGAGCCTGCAATTAAAGCCAAACAGAACGGAGCAAGGGCTTATATTACACCTATTTCCTTAGCGTTTAACAGAGGGAACCAAATGCAGCATATTACAGTTTCTATTTATACACATCAGTCAAGAACTTCTAAGAACCAACAAACCACAAAAAGGTCAGTTCCAGGAACCAAGTTTCTTATAGAAGCAGGAGACCATATGCCAACAGTCTGGCCTGGATACTATTTTCATTTACTCATGATTCACTTTGGTACAGTTGGTTGTGCCAGTTTACAAAAAACAGCTATTTCCATCCTGCTGATATCATTTCCTTTTAATAACGTCCATTTATGGATATTAATTCCTAACAATAAGGGTGGGGGGGTGCCGTCTGAAATAGATGTATCATGTCCCAGTGCCTGTTATCGCCCTCTAAGGCTTAGTCCACACCAGGCGATTCGGGGAGATTTAGCGCCTGGCGACTTCTTTGAGGCGACTAATCTCCCCGAACCGCTTCCTCTTCTCCTGTGCCGGCTGTAATGAGAGTCACCTGCATTATGACACACGCAGTGCTTCATTTTCTGCGGTTCTGGGAGATTAGTCGCCTCAAAGATGAGTTGATTAGTTGACAGGGCGCTAAATCTCCCCGAATCGCCCGGTGTGGACTAAGCCTTTACCAGTGATTTTCAGACTTTTTCCACACCCCCCCAACTCAAGTTTCAACATTTGGTCAGGGCCCCCCTTAAACCATAACGAGGTTATACAGATATATAAACCCCTTACTGTAAGAGCCATTCCGTCATAGTACCAGTACAGGTATGGGACCTGTTATCCAGAATGTTCAGGACCTGGAGTTTTCCAGATAAAGGATCTTTCTGTAATTTGGATCTTCATATTACTACTAGAAAATCATGTAAACATTAAATGAACCCAATAAGTTGGTTTTGCCTCCAATATGGATTAATTACAGTATATCTTAGTTGGGATCAAGTACAAGGTTCTGTTTTATTATTACTGAGAAAAAGGAAATTTTAAAATTTGGATTATTTGGATTAAATGGAGTCTATTGGAGATGGCTTTTCTGTAACTTGAAGCTTTCTGGATATCGGATACCATACCTGTATTATCAAGGTCAAAAAATAAAAGCATAAATTCATGCTAACTCTTAAAGGAGAACTAAACCCTAAAAATGAACATGGCTTAAAATGCCATATTTTATATACTGAACTTATTGCACCACCTTAAAGTTTCAGCTTGTCAATAGCAGCAATGATCCAGGACTTCAAACTTGTCACAGAAGGGTCACCGTCTTGGAAAGTGTCTGTGACACTCACATGCTCAGTGGGCTCTGAGCAGCTGTTGAGAAGCTAAGCTAAGGGGTTGTTGCTAATTATCAAGCAGAAAATGAGGTTGGTCTGTAATATAAACTGATGCTACAGGGCTGATTATTAAATTCTGATGCTAATTGCCCTGGTTTCTGAGCTGCCATGTAGTAATTATTGGTATTAATGACTAATTGTGACATTTCTATGTCTATTGTATATTGTGAGTGGGTCCCTAAACTCAGTAAGTGACAGCAGCACAGAGCATGTGCAGTGAATCAGCAGAAAAGAAGATGGGGAGCTACTGGGGCATCTTTAGAGACACAGATCTTTACTGCTAAAAGGTTGTGGTTGCCTTGGGCTGGTACAGAAGCCCAAAAACATAATGTACAATATTTCAAGCTACTTCTTTAGTTAGGCTTTAGTTCTTCTTTAAGGGCCTATTAATCAAAATTCAAAATTATGAATTTTAGAGGTTTTATTTCAATCCGAACAAACTTAAATTTTTACCAAACTCAAATGTTTGCTGATTTATTAAAGGGGTGGTTCACCTTCAAACAACTAGTTGTTTTCAGATAGATCACCAGAAATAATGACTTTTTCTAATGACTTTCTATTTTCTATGTGTCAACGTTTTTCTAATATTGAAGTGTAAAGGGTAATTTTTCACCATCTAAAGCAGCCCAGGGAGGGGGGTCGTCGACCCTGTAAACTGTTCTAAATCGATACATTTAGTTGATACATTTCTTATCTTTGTCCCTGCTGAGCAGAATCTCTGGGATTCATTACAGGCAGCTGTTAGAATTGATACAATAGTTGCTAATACTCTAGGGATGCTGCTGAGAAATGTATCAACTAAATGTTGCAAAATTGTAACAGTTCAGAATCTGCACCTGAATTACTGAGCTGCCAGACTCAAACACGAACATTCAACTTTAAACTCAGATTTTGGAAAAACAGTACAAAATAAATAATGGAAAGTAATTGAAAAAAGTCATTATTTCTGGGGAACAATCTAAAAACAACTGAATTGAAAAAAGTGTTTGGAAGGTGAACAACCCCTTTAAAACATCTGAATGTAAAAAAAACTCTAAATAAAACCATGAAAAAACTCAAATGCATCAAATTTGTATTCTACTCATCCTTTTTATTTCAAAAATTCAAACTGAGAGTTGATAAATCACCCCCTTGCTGTAATTGACACTAAAGTTTGACTTCCAGGAGTACTGAGCTAAGGGAAAGTCCGTTTTTTTTCTATAACTACAGATCTAATCACCAGTGCCAGCGTGTGAAGCCTTTATAGACATGGCTTGGCTTCTATAATTGATGCCAATGGGTTCAATTCTCTATAAGAATGGCTGCTTGTGGCTGATTATGGTGGGGTGGGGATTAAATGTGGAAGAATATGGGTCACTTGTTGTTGTAGGCAGTCCCTTAGTGCACAGGTGATTAAATGGCGCAAACACAATGTCTGGCACAAGATGCTCTGATGGTAAATGAACACAATGAGCGGGAAAACACAGGCTTTATGGAACTGATTTTATTTGCAAAGTGACTGACAAGACAGCAAATTGCACATAATTGGCACATCAGAACCGAGCATTCCTCCATCAGCGCCGCAGACTAAATTTAGTTGAACTTAATTAATGTGCACAATCTATTTTTGCAGAGAAAATATTTGAGGAGTCTTATGAAGGCAGCCAGAATAAATAATTGGGAATAATTCGTAGCCTAAAGTACATATTTGAATATGATGTTGTTTCCCATCTTATGCTCCGGCCTGTCCTCATTCAGCATTTGTATCTCGGGCAGAGCAAGGACACTGTAACCACAAGTCCTGCCTCAGCTTCCTACTCCTGGGCCACCCAAGGGCAAGTAAATGAACAGACAGAGCTGAAGGCAGGCAGTGTGATACAGACCTACCTCTCCTACTCCTTCTTTTCACTTTAAAGTGGTTGTGCACATTTGCCTTAACTTTTAGTATGATGTAGATAGTGATATTCTGAGATAATTTGCAATTGGTTTTCATTTTTTATTATTTGTGGTTTTTGAGTTATTGAGCTTGTTATTCAGCAGCTCTCCAGTTTGCAAGTTCAGTGATCTGGTTGTTTGGGTCCAAATTACCCTAGCAACCATACACTGATATGAATAAGAGATTGGAATATGAATAGAAAGATGAGTGCTAAGAAGTAGCAATAACATTTGTAGCATTACATAGCAATTGTTTTTTAGATGGGGTCAGTGACCCCCCATTTGAAAGCTTGAAAAAGTCAGTAGTTAAAAAAACTACACTTCAGAAGTTGCTTAGAATTAGGGTTGTAAACCCAGCCTTAACGCTGTCCCACAGCACCCCCTGGTTTTCTATAGAAGTAGATGCAAGTAATTTCAGCAATGAGAATTCTACTGATCAATAACGTAATTATATATTGCATAAGAACTGACCAATGAGAATGCAGATTCCCAGCACCATGTCAGGCATCTTACTGTTATGTTACATATAGAGATAATTATGTAATTTTTGTCTTCATTATATTACACTGAAATCAAACATGGGGATAAAGGACAGACTTGTTCAGTGCTGGAAAACTGGATTTAAAGGGACACCGTCATGGGAAAACATGTTTTTTCAAAAATGCATCAGTTAATAGTGCTGCTCCAGCAGAATTCTGCACTGAAATCCATTTCTCAAAAGAGCAAACAGATTTTTTTTATATTCAATTTTGAAATCTGACATGGGGCTAGATATATTGTCAGTTTCCCAGCAGCCCCAGTTATGTGACCTGTGCCTGCACTTTTGGATGGAACTTCTTTCTGGCAGGCTGTTATTTCTCAATGTAATTGAATAAGTCTCAGTGGGACTTGGCTTTTACTATTGAGTGTTGTTCTTAGATCTACCAGGCAGCTGTTATCTTGTGTTAGGGAGCTGTTATCTGGTTACCTTCCCATTGTTCTTTTGTTTGGCTGCTGGGAGGGGTGATATCACTTCAAATTGCAGTACATCAGTAAAGAGTGACTGAAGTTTATCAGAGCACAAGTCACATGACTGGGCGGAGCTGGGAAACTGACAATATGTCTAGCCCCATGTCAGATTTCAAAATTGAATATAATAAAATCTGTTTGCTTTTTTGAAAAATGGATTTCAGTGCAGAATTCTGCTGGAGCAGCATTATTAACTGATTCATTTTGAAAAAAACATGTTGTCCCATGACAGTATCCCAGTTTTCAACTCCAGTTGCAGGAACAAAGAACATGGAGCCAGATTGATACAGGTTATTCTTACCGGAGGATTTTTTGGCATCTGGAGATTTGGGGAAAACCCCACAGCTCCCAGCATGCCTCAACCTTAATTATATGTTACATTATTCTGGGATTTGTAGTCCAGCAACAACTGAGTAACATTTGGTTGAGCAGTACAGTGCAGCTGTGTTTACTACTTCTTTAAAGGTGAACCGCTCCTTTAATTTAGACTGAAATTCCACGGCAGCATAGAAAGACATGCATTCTACATCTGAATGTATCAATTATCAGATTCTATGACACTTTCTGCTAATGTGAGGATAATTTCCATACAGTGCCCAGGCTTAGCTCAGCATGTGCAGTGCCACTGGAATTTATACGATGGCTTAACAAGACACAAGATGGGGCTGTACAAGAGAACTCTGAAGGCCTGGATCATTACTATTATAGGACTACTGAGCATCTGGGCTGGTACAATAGGTTCAGTAAATAAAATAGTTTTTAGTCACGTTCTTCCTGAGGCTTAAGTTCTCCTTACTAAGAACCAATATGCGAATAGAAAAAACAAAAACAACAACAAATGTACACAAGGCTATTTAGCCTATAATAAAAGGTTAAACTCAGCTGTATCCTTTTCATATTTATTTTAAAAAGCAGTTGTAGTGGATTAAAGAGCCAGGGCACGGGGACACATAATGAAGGCATTGTAGGGACTCTTCTTTTAAAAAGGCCTGGTTTCTTTTAGCATAGATTGAGCTCTCAGTAATGTCACAGAAAGCTTTCCATGACAAAGGGATAATGTTTTTTTGCCAGTGGGAGCATTTAATACCAACAGCTATTAGCACTTGTCTTTGTTATTGTTCTTACATCCATTTAGCCAGAAAATAAACTGGATTCTCCTGCTTGGAGCTTTTCCTTTAGTGAACGCATTACAGGAAAGATTTGTATGTTGAGGAATCAGCTGTTGCACGTGCTGGTGATTTATTCATCCGTGACACAATAACAGTTGCTATATATGTATGTAGCAACATAGGGAGGTACCAAGTATCCATTGGAAGCCATTCATTGAAAACACTGCATGCTGCGTCTTCATCCCACAGTTGGATAAATGTAGTTCTTACCTGCAATTTCTCCTTCACTTCCGGTATCCCCAGGACATCCGACACGTCGCATGTGTTTCATCGCATGGCGACATGTTGGCTCAAGCTGCACCGTCGAGTTCTACCCTATGGGCCAGATATCAAGGGTCGACGTGAAAGTTAGAAGTAAAAAAATATGATTTTTAAACGAGCTATTTTGTATGTACTACGACTAGGGAATAGTCCCAATACGATTTGATTTTGAAAAATATTCGAAAATTCGAATATCAACATTTATCATGGACTGTCTCTTTATAAATTCGACTTCAACCATTCGCCATCTAAAAAAAGCCGAATTGCTTTTTTAGCCTATGAGGGACCTCCTAGTACCTATTTGGAGTCAATCGGTGGACTTTTAGTTTTTTAGAAAAAACGTTGAATCTAATTCTATCCAATAAGACGTTACTTCAGTTAGAACAATCAAATACAGTCTATTCATCCTCAAAAAAAATGATTTTTTAAATAAATTTCGGTTGGTCTTTTTTTATTGGAATTTCAAAGTTATTGGAGTTCAAAAAAACTCCCATTACTTTGAAATTCCACCCTTGATAAATCTGCCCCTTAGACTCACTCTTACCATGCGGAAAGGATAGGATGTAAATTAAGTCAACCTTACTAACTATAAAGATCGCAAGAGTTAAAGGAACAGTTAACAGAGTTAAAAAATCTGAGCTAATTACAAACTCACTGAACAGAAATGTACCATGTGGCCCCCCTTCAAGTCGCTGACTAACTCAGAGTTATAGAACTGAAAAGCAGGAAGTTGGATTCTGGCTGTTTTATTAGACATCTGTTCACTCCAGCCTTTATACATTACATTTTTGGCTAACTAACTATATTAGAAACATTTTTTATTTTGCACAGCCTTTCTATTTACCCAGTTTGTTTTGTCACACTGAACTGTTCCTTTAAAAGAATGACAGTATAATACAGTACTGCCCTACACTTGTAAAACTGTGTATTTACTTCAAACAAACAATGATAGTTCATATAAACCAGCTGCTGTGTAACAATGGAGGCAGCCATTCAAGCATAGGATACACAGTAGATAACAGATAACTTCTGCAGAATCCCATTGTATATTACAGAGCTTATCCGTTATCTGCTGTTTATCATGTGCCTTTTCTCCTTTTCCAGCTTTAATGGCTTCCCCCATGGCTAGTGAGCAGCTTGTTTATACTGTGGATGCACCTAATCCACTATTTTTTGAATCCTTTGTGAAAGATTCGGCCGAATACCGAAACAAATCCTAATTTGCATATAGGAAGTAAAAAATGTTTTCACCTTCCCACCCCTAATTTGTGGGAAGGGGAAAACATTTTTTACTTCCTTGTTTTGTAATAAAAAGTCACACGATTTCCCTCCCCGCCCCTAATTTGCTTATGCAAATTAGGATTCGGTTCGGCCCGGCAGAAGGATTCGTCCGAATCTGAGTCCTGCTTAAAAAGGCCGAATCCTGAATCGAATCCCGAACCGAATGCTGGATTTGGTACATCCCTAGTTTATACAAACTATTGTGGAGTTTCTGAAGCAAACACACCAGTCTTACCAGTGCAGGACAGCAGTACATTATATTTGTATTTCTTTAAAACACTTGTTAATATTCCTTTGAGCAGAATTGTTATATGCAAAAAGGATGGCCCTTTTCCAGCCTCAGCTCTATAAAGACAAAATAAAGAACTGATTGCTAATGCAGGGAAGAGTGATTCTAAAAAAGTCCCTCAGTCATAACAACGGTAAAATCACTAATTGGGGAAATTTAGGGCCACAGAAGGTTCAGCTAATGGCAGTAGTTAGAAACTGACACTAAGTGGTTCCACATCATTACAACAATGGTAGGTAATGTTTCTGTACCAAACAAAGCTTAACATTAATAAAACATAATTCCTGGAATGATTAAGTTCTGCACTTACTTAAGGAAGTAAAATGATTCAGTGAAGCTCAAGTCACAGATCAACAGATACTTCCGAGTCGCCTATTTTGTTTTCTACCAGTTACTGTTCTGAGCTAAATAATAATAATAATAATAATATATCTGTTGCATTCTCTGCCCCTGCTCTGACTCTGCCAAGTTGCTGTACAAAGAGCCCCGAGTGAATAGAGTGGCATTGTATATACATATTACATCTGTTTTAGGGTGCAGGCTTAATAAAGGTTTCATTTAATTGACTTTATGAACTTAGTTTAGAATGTTCAGCAGCTGAGTTGATCTGTGCCCACTGTCTCTATAATGAAATAAATATTGTATATTAGGCAATGGTTAAATCAAGATTCTAAACCTTTAAATTCTCTAACACTAAAGGGTTCTGACTGATATCTACAAGCATTGTGCCATTAATTCACCAGCATATAGAACTATAGCAAAATATTGAGGTGAATTGACAGAAA